>NW_022694700.1:539607-556480 GCF_011630105.1 Anneissia japonica | reverse complement strand
GGCTATCACATTTTATTTGACAAAAACATGTGACATACTTAATTATAGTCATGATAACTTAAAATCATGACCACTGCACATTATAATATATGGGCATATACCACATTTATTTCAATAAACACCCTGTGGTGTTTATTGTTAAGAGGTGTTAAGGAGCATCTATTCAAGGGGGGCGTTTATGGTATTTGGTGTAGAATGGATGTGTATACACCCTTAAGTGGAATAACAAATACATGACATAATTACTGTCAAAATACGTTATTGCGATGCGTGATCATAAATACATGACTCGGGGCCCTATCGTCCTGAAAATGGGCCTAACATTACAAAAAGTATGTAGAGATAGCTAGGAGCACACCTGTGTGTGTGCTTGTCAAAATCCCAAGTAGGAAAGTGTGACAATATCGGGAAAAAAAAAATCGGGTTCACATGGGGCATTTTCCTGGGTATTGCAAAAAAACCAACACTCGGACAATGTTCTCCGATAATTTCCTAACACTTTCAAAAAACTTAGTAGTGATAGGTTTAGAACGTTTACAATGTAATACAAAAAAATATTAGTTTAAAATAACTCATTCACATTAATAATGCATGCATAACCATATGGTCACACCTTAAAGATAGGCCAATGTGTATTTAGCATAACTCTGTAAATATTCAACCAATTGTTGTCATCTAAACAGTAGTAGGCATAGGCCTAGATTACAATATGAATTTTTTTTCTTAACTTTTTTTGTCTGCATTTGCCAACTGAAGATGCTTTTGTTTTGTTATTAATTAATACTAATAATAATAATACACATTTTTAAAGTGCCTATTAAAGCAAACAAAACTGGCTTGTCACCGGCGCTGGAGGATGTTATAAAGAAGTTGAACTACTTGAAGAGGGAAGATTTAAGAGTAGATTTGAATAATTGCGGATCAGAAATGATACGTAATTGAGGAGGCAGAGAGTTCCAGAGTTTAGGAGCAGAGAAAGAAAAAGAGCGTTCACTGGTACGAATATGCTTGACTCGTGGAATAACAAGTTTGAGGGATTGAGAAGAACGAGTAGAACGGGAAGAAACATGTTTGTCAATAAGCGAACAGAGATAAAGTGGGGCACGACCATAGATAGATTTTTGGGTAAGAAGAATTTTAAAAATGATTTGCTTACCAACTGGAAGCCAGTGAAGAATGTTTAAAATTGGAGTAATGTGGGTGAACCTTTTAGACAATGTTACAATACGAGCAGCAGAGTTCTGAAGTTTTTGAAGGTGTCTAATGCTAATACCAGGTAAACCATTGAGCAATGCATTGCAAAAGTAATAATGAAAGATAATAAAGTTCATTTGGATTTCGTACTCACATCAATGTGTTCTTGCCATTGAATTAATGTGAAATTCTAGGTCTACCTAGGCCTAGGCCCTACAGGTAGCTCTATCTAGGCCTACGCCTAGCTAGCTAGGCTAGTAAAGTATATTTGAAGTCAATTGAAAGATATAATTTTTTGTTTGCTCCTACAGTAACTAGTAGGCACTAGTATGCTATAGAGGCCCTGAAACTAGTATGCTAGGGCCTAGCCTTTAGGCCTAGACCTTTACCAGCTAGGATAGGCCTAGGGCTAGGTCCTAGACCTACAAATGTCTGGCTAAAAAAAAGTTCAAGCAAGACTCTGGGCCTAGCTTAATGCCTAAAATTCGGAAGTTATTTATAGACATATATAATCAAATTTTAATAACCATACCTCTTCAATATACAATCAACAAGAATTGATATGTCACAGGTCTTGAATGATGATTGGGATGCTGAAATTAGCACTTTTTGTACCCCACCCCAGTCAACATCTCCTCCAGATGACGCCATTTTGTTGGGTTTGGAACTTCCTGGTTAAGATCACTTTAGTCTAAACGAGGTCAGTATTTCCTATAACAATGTATAACAAAACATATTTTTTTTAAATAATATAAATTTGAAAACATTATGATACAACATTATTACTGTTTCTGTAATAATAAAATTGATAGTAAGTGAACGAATTCTCCACATATATTATCCTCATTTGCGTGGTCAATAAGTAACAATTTCAAGTTTTTAATGCACGCTCTGATGGTCAGCTCCATTTATTTAAAGCTAAAGCTATTACATTATCTCTGATGCTCTCTCTGACGGCCGAACGGAATCGAAACTTACTTTTCTAGACACTCAAGCGCATCCACTTTGCGAGCATCGGTGTGAATAAATTAAATAAATAAATAATTTTGACCAAACAATTTGATAGTACTGTAGTATTTTTTTTTCTTTATAGTTGCCCTCTTCGCATTCAAGACCTAGCTAGCTAGGCTAGGCTAGTAATGTATATTTGAAGTTAATTGAAAGATATAATTTTTTGTTTGCTCCTACAGTAACTAGTAGGCACTAGTATGCTATAGAGGCCCTGAAACTAGTATGCTAGGGCCTAGCCTTTAGGCCTAGACCTTTACCAGCTAGGATAGGCCTAGGGCTAGGTCCTAGACCTACAAATGTCTGGCTAAAAAAAAGTTCAAGCAAGACTCTGGGCCTAGCTTAATGCCTAAAATTCGGAAGTTATTTATAGACATATATAATCAAATTTTAATAACCATACCTCTTCAATATACAATCAACAAGAATTGATATGTCACAGGTCTTGAATGATGATTGGGATGCTGAAATTAGCACTTTTTGTACCCCACCCCAGTCAACATCTCCTCCAGATGACGCCATTTTGTTGGGTTTGGAACTTCCTGGTTAAGATCACTTTAGTCTAAACGAGGTCAGTATTTCCTATAACAATGTATAACAAAACATATTTTTTTTAAATAATATAAATTTGAAAACATTATGATACAACATTATTACTGTTTCTGTAATAATAAAATTGATAGTAAGTGAACGAATTCTCCACATATATTATCCTCATTTGCGTGGTCAATAAGTAGCAATTTCAAGTTTTCAATGCACGCTCTGATGGTCAGCTCCATTTATTTAAAGCTAAAGCTATTACAGTATCTCTGATGCTCTCTCTGACGGCCGAACGGAATCGAAACTTACTTTTCTAGACACTCAATACAAGCGCATCCACTTTGCGAGCATCGGTGTGAATAAATTAAATAAATAAATAATTTTGACCAAACAATTTGATAGTATTTTTTTTTTCTTTATAGTTGCCCTCTTCGCATTCAAGATCAACAAAAACTACAAAAAAAAAACAAAAAAAACAAAAACAAAAAAAACAAAACCAAAAAACGTAGGCCTACAAGAAAGTGCGGAAGGCTAGATGGAAAGTTGGACAACTTTGAGCATAGGCATCATCCTAGTTTTAAAAAAAAAATAGTAAAAAAAAAAAAAAAATTGAGACATAGCTTAATTGCGGTACCTTAAAGAGAAATGTGGAATAAAAAACTTCCCCTCATAAAATCCCGGATATTATGAGTGTCAATTTATCATAGTTAGGCCTAACAAGGAGTATTCCTTTGGTGAAAATGGGATTGTGGCAATCATGTTCAAGATTTAGGCTAAAGGGTTTTTCCCCTTTAAAAAATAATAATAGTACATATTCACACAACGAAATGGAATGTTCAAAGGTATGGAATAGGCATTTCAATAGGAAATTTGATGATAAAGATTTTTTTTGGGGGGGGGGGGGGTTTCCGATTAAAGCCCACCAAATTTCTAATACCGTGATGTCCCGCTTAAATTTTTGTCAACAGTGTGTGATACATCCAGCTTATACTTGTGTTTGTTTGTGGTGGCCTAGATGACCAGAAATGACGTGATGAGATATTGAATAATAGGGCCTATCAAAAATCTCCAGTCGTATGTAGGCTTGATAAACAAACTTCCGTTGGTTTTGGATGCCATCGTGAATTTCGGTGATACAGTATTTATTTTTTTTTTTTTTTTTTTTTTTGCTGTATGTATCTTGTTTTTCTAGTTTTTCTAGTTTTTCCTACTACTAAATTTCAGTAATTTTAGGCCTATCTGTTAATTTACAGTCAAATCATTTTTACTAATTTTCAATTGCACGCCAATTTTACCGTAAAGTAGGGAATTTTATAATTTTAATCAGTGGGCAGTCTTTGAGGATAACCCACGGAAGTCTACTGGATTTTTTTTTTCCAGTGAGGTCGACACTCTGGTAACATGGTCGTGCCATACAGTTTAATACAGTAAACGGTAAATAACTGAATCATACTGTAAATATTCTGATTGTACAGTAAATAACTGAATCAAATCACGTGACCTAATAGAAATTTCCGTTTATGTCCTAATTTAAAACAGGCCTACTCGTAGATGGTAAACTCCTAATAATAATAAAACATAAAGCCACTCGAATTAATTTTGTAAACAAAAAACAGCAGTTGCCGGTACAGTAATGAAGTGAAATTACTAAAATGACGGTCTTGTTTATAATAATTGTTTCGTTGCTTATGATTTGCTGGTACTGTATTGAATTATGTTAACAACGTACTGGATGCCTAGATACAAAATTATTATTTATATGCCTTTATAGCCAGTCTTAATTTTGGGGATTGTCGCTGTGCCTTTAGATAGGCCTATATCGTTTTCGAACATTGTACATTACATGGTCCAATAAATGCAGGTACTGTATCATGCTATGTCGTAATAGGCCTACATTTGATCGTTATATTTTAATTTTACATCTGTATGTAAGTATGAGCGAGTCTCGTCTTAAAAGGGTAGCAGATCAACTGTCTCTCATGGATTGTTTAATGAAGCCTTAAACGTGGTGCTGGCACTCCAAGCGTGATGCAGTAAACCCATCTTTTTGGTCATAACTTAAGGTTTATATTCATAGAATCATATCTATTTTGTTTTTTCACCACCAACGTGGACTTCGGTGAAACCAATGACACGAAGGATGGACGAATCTGCGCAATATGTTGTATATTTTTTTTTTCTAAAAATAGGATATGGATGAACGTGAACCCAAAATTTAGAGAGCTCAACTCTATGAATGTATCGATAGGCCTGTTGATATTGTGAATGTAATATTGGCCTACTCCAATTTATACGAGATTAACATTTCAATAACATGCTGAGGTCTAAAAGGTTATTGTCTCGGTATAGAATCGAAATTAATCACGGTTATAGACTCTATATAGATTCCCAGCGAATCTTAAATCAGTCTCATGGTTGGACAGTGGCAAATAATGTGTTTTTGTATACGATTCCTTAGTTCTCTGAATGGGAAGACAAACACATTGTAAAGAAGATATCCAATAGCGTCAAGGGCTACCTCTGTTTAAAATGCATTCGCTGGGGAGACTTGGAATGAATTGAAGTGGAAGACCCATATGGAAATCTGAATTGGATAGTGCTCCATCTCTGCAGAATACTGTTGGCGTGGCATTTCATTATTTTTTACCGAGTATTCATCACAACTAGTAAGTAGGCATATAGTCGATATTTTGCAGGTAATATAACAATAAGTATTCGTAGGCCAAAGCTTACACTAGAGTAGCTATTGATCTTTACGTTATCCTATAGTCAAGAATAACCGTGCAGTGCCCAAGCACCAAAAAATTTCATTTCAGTTCCATGCAAGATGTTCAGGGCCCAAATTCTTAGCCTTTTAGTAATAGTTTTATACTGTATAATTAAAAACAACAATATTTTATAATATAGTTTTCAATAATATTAACCAATAAATAAACGTTTGCTGTTCATTTCTTTAATATTTTCTCACACTGTCGAGTTACTTTAGATATTTACAAATTGTCAACATTTTCGGAAGCTTCGCCCCCTGGACCAATTTTTAAAACATTTTAAGCGACGCTCGACCACGCCCACTTTGCTCTCGTCGGGAAATCGACCCCCGTCGGGGGAATCCTGTCGCCGCCCTTTTTAACAATAATATGCAGCGTTAAGTAAAAGTTTGTTTGAATGGATATGTCACAGGAGCTTAGATCAACTACTTAAAAATGACCTCAATTTGATCCATTGCCTTTTCAAAGGATATTTATCGTGAGTTTATTTAATTTATACATATATACATATATTTTTTTTTTACTTTACCAATATGTTTGCAGTGTCAGAATAGCTAAACAAATTAAAACCAACAATTTCCAAACACTCCTTTAATGTATTCGAATATTGTTGATCAATAACACCTATGTCTACTAGTACATTCAACACATTTACAACAATGGTAATTATGAACTTATTTATAATGTATAGGTACATCACTATTACAACTCGTAGTGACCAATTATAATATGCCTGTATAAACAACTTTAACAACGTTAGTGGAAATACGAGACATTTCTGTTACAATAATAATTGCCACGAACAGTAAATTTAATAGGACAGTAAATCGATTATTATACAATCATTCAACATTCTTCAACTTTCGACATGAGAAAACTAACACGCTGTTGGGCTCCCTCATGCGATAAGCTTAGCAGAAATCAACGATTCACCATAATAGAGTCACCCAACCATCGTCCGTCTGCAATGATCATCTTCTTTACAATGTATTAGGACCATACACTCACAGATTCTATCTGTGGTGCAATAAACCGTGCTCTCGATGATGCCAAAAACATGCACTTCACGTTAGTAATCGTAGAATAATATGCTATCGCGACGTTGTGCTACTTCTTGAAATGTTGACGGGAGATCTTATGTTGGAGTTACTTGACGATGTTGTGATCTAATCTAGTTAAATCTGCAATAATTGATGTTGCCTATCTCATCATTTTGAAAGCTAGGTAAGCATGCGTTTTATATTCAACATTCTTGTATTTATCGTAGTTGCTACCAAAAGGGTTGGTGTAGGTTGATAGTAAAAAATGTATCTTTTGGTGCATAGTAATTCGGCACGATACTTCTGCTTGTCCAAAAACAGGCGGTTCAGCTGTCACTGAATTACGTTTTATTCACTTGTTGCACGTTGCACGTATAGTACCATAATTACATGGTAGGGCTATTGATAAGATTGTAATTAATAAGCTTATCCTATCCCCAAAATGGTAGTAGCTAACAACAACATCAACAACAACAGCAACAACAATAATAATAATAATAATACTGTGTAGTACTGCTACGATGATGATAATTATAATAGGCCTAAGTACAGCTCATCCTTTAGTTAATTCTGCCCTTATTAAATTTAGACCATTTTTTCAATCAACCAATATTTTATAACTGAGTTCGCACTTTAGTCACGAGAACCCCT
Organism: Anneissia japonica; assembly: GCF_011630105.1. Lineage (NCBI taxonomy): Eukaryota > Metazoa > Echinodermata > Crinoidea > Comatulida > Comatulidae > Anneissia > Anneissia japonica. Next base: position 549,279 of record NW_022694700.1, on the reverse strand, counting down.
TCTATTTGAGACCGACACTACCTTTTTGAAATCCAACTGACAACCTCTAATACCATACGATACCACTTTTGGAATAAGTTCACTAAAATACAAAAATAGTTTAATCATTAACAAATATCTAGGCCTATCAACGGCAGAACAATGTTTATAATTGTTTATAAAACTTGTTTTATAATTTTGTAAACGTGTTTGTCTTTTTAACATCAATTATCTTTTATTATAATTTTAAATCTAGGTAACAAACAACTGCTGTAGGAGTTATCTGCTAATTATATTGGATTCAATCATTTAAACAGCTCTGCAGTGTGTTACTTAATCTTCTTTATACAGTACAGTCAATGCATGAATACGTACTTCCGAGCACCTTCGTTCAAATATGCACTGGCCGCTGCACCCATGCTTAGTTTGTCAGTTGTCAGCATCCAGAATGTTTTAGGCTTTTCAGAAACCTGATGAACTTGTTCAACCCTTGTGGCAAATGATGCCGCACAGAAATGAATTCGGGTAATCACTGCCACTGGCCCTATCAACATTATTTATCTTTACACTCGTTTACATTTTTAGTCCTCCTTCATGGACCCATGTGTTATGTGATATTTTTAAGCTTAACGGAGAGAAGAGTCCACCCTCCAATTTAAGAACCCTTTAATTATGACATCCTTGTAGAAGTCGTACATTTTGTATCATCCTCAAATAAGTAGAAACATACTTTCTTGTAACACTTTTCCTCCTTTCCCCTAAAAGCACTAATAAAATGATGATTGCATATTTGATATCATCATTTTGTCATTTTTTAAAACCGTACATGTAATTATAATCCCTTTCTTTCCCCGAATATAGACTACTCATGGGCGGATCCAGAGTTGTCCGAAAGGGGGACCGATGTCCCTGAAAAGTGAGGGGGCGATCGAGAGACAACACTATACCCAGGACCTTTTTATTTTCTAGATACCCGGAAATATACTCTGAGGCATTTTGGGCGATCAATAATTTCTTTTTCTTTGGGAGGGGGACGGGCTGGGCCAGCTCTATCATATGGTCATGATGTGATGTCATCATGTCCTTATATGGGCATAAGAAAATGGGGTAGTCTGTACAAATCTTTACCTAGCAAAGGTGAGGAAATTTCAATCAGACATACTTTACGATGATTGATCTAAGGATATGTTTTACTTTTAGTTTTTATTATCACTCAGTGTATAAGCTGTATTGTATAGTCGTTCCTCAGGACGCTCATTATAGGTTCATTTTTGCTTACTGTGTCATGTACGTCATTGCCTCCAGAGGAAATCGGCTATAAAATCGCCTGCGATATGTTCATATTTATACCTTGATATACGATTCATGATGGCCAATCTCTTAAGAGATGGAAAGATTAACAAATGGAAGCTGCTCTAGGAAATGAAGACTCGTCCCCAGTGACTTCATTAGTATCAATATGCCTGTAGTCGTGTAACCATGGTGAAAGATACTCGATTGATATTTTCAACATTAGCGTAACTGTATGCACATTTTTTTTTTATTGATGACAACTATTTATTGTTACAGGAAAACCAATACAGAGCAACTTAAAATAAGACATTATTAATTAGTGCGTGGGGATAGCTAGATGTAATTATCTGAACGTATGCTCATGCTTCCATGGCTTATAAATTATATCATGTGTATTCGCAACCACAATCATCTAATTGTAATTTATCATTAATAATGACACAAACAACCTATAGATCGTACATTTGCAGTGAACCATCTTATCAAATTTGAATAGAGTAGTTGATGGAAAGCTTATGCAAAGGCATATAGGTCATTGGTCGTGCGTTTGAAATTATGTGTATCTCCTTATTTGAATTCGTTTTAGGATTGATGAACCATAATTATAGATAGGCCAAATCCCAAGTCCTTCTGAAACAGAGCCCACGTAACCCGCATTCTGCCTTGCTAATCAAACGGCAAGTGTATTCTCAACGGGGACTGTCATTTTATAACAACAACAATCCTATATTGGTTTTTCATTTTATTTCATATATTTAGCCGTATATAATATATAAAAAAACAGTCTGAAAAACAATTGCAGACCCTATTTAGTTTTTTTAAATGAAAAGAGGCAAAAGGGTGTCTCCGGCCGCTGACATAGTACCGTAACAGGTATCAAACCAGATGCGGCACTATAAAGTTCGAAGCAGTATGAGCGGAGTTGAATAACTTGGTGGTTAAGATTGCCTTCCAATCCCGGGGTCCTGGGTTCCTTTCCTGTCACAATAGCAGGATTTTTTTTGCTCATGACCAAAACAACTCCACTCCCTAGCCTCACAATGAGACTTATAATGTAGAACATCTTGTGTTTAAGTGTCTTGTGAAGTTATATGCCACTTTTAATAGTGATTAATTTCACTGTTTGTAATATAAAACCAGTTAATAAAAAAAAGCAGACATGTGTGATAACCTTACTTGTTCGGTTCATTCTTCCCCACATCAATTCAGTACTAACAGCACTGTCATTATTTTTACGTATAATGAATTAAGCCTAAGGCTTATTAATGAATTTATCATTTTAGTCTTAAAATCGCTTGAAAATAGACTTCCGGTAGAACATGGAGGAACCTTCCTCCATGGGTAGAACCAGCAAGATTTGAATTTGCAACGAATAATAGGACGTTACATCTGTTTCATATTACACAATAACATTATTTTGATTGCAACCTAACGAAAACGATACGAATAGTCATTATCATAATCATAATCGTCATTCCTGCCTGAAACATTCTTGGAAATTTGCTGTCTAGCTGAATATGATCCTTGATTCATGCACAAGGCATGGATCGTCTACTTTGCGATGACAGATATGTTACTGTAGGATAAAGGGTTGTCCAACAATTTGATGACGTAACTGTATTCGTTATCGTTTTCGCGTATGCTTGTAAAAACTCCTTATTATAAGGCTTAGATTTAGAAGTTGTAGGGGAAGAAGAAACGCCTTTTTGAGATGGGATATATTTCAGAGGCAGTGTACATCACAGTGGTACCTCTTTTGGTTTTCAATCGTAAGTCTAGGATACGAGACTATTATTCTATATTATAACGCTATATAAGATCCTCAGCTGGTAGGATATCAACATTTCGTAAACGGCCTATCAACCTGGTGCCTTTAGTGTGAATATTATCAAAATTGGTATCTCAATTGTTTTCTGTAAGTAAAATACCCAAGATCAAAGTCGCATTATGAGGCTTACAAATGATTTTTTTGGGTGTTCTTTTGGGTGTGAGAAAACATGCGGTACTGGAATTAAACTAAGGACCATGAGATTGAAAATCAGGCATCTAAACCACAGATATGGAGCTCTACTATATAGTGTAAACTTGCTTTGAGCTTGTGTAGCATTGCTTTCTGACACGTACACTACATTAACGTGACATCTTTTCCGACTATAAATTACTCTATTTTCATCTCTTTTAACCTATACAAAGTATATTATTGTTAATATATTACGGTAATAATGATAATAGGCCTAATAATAGTAACAATACTGTATTTTAGGAGCCTTAAAGCTAATTTAACAATCAACCAAGTTTACATTGACTTTTTAATTACTCTTTCATTTAAAAAAAATCATATTCTGTTCATTTATTTTTCGTTTCTCTGAAAATCATATTTTGTTTTCATAACATAATGTGATGAAAATTCATAGACGTTTCCGTTAAGCAACACCCTTGAAAATTGTTACATTTTCTAATTGAAAAACGCGTTTTGATTGGTCAGTTTTTAGGTTTGAGTGATACTCCTGAAATGCCTTTTGGCGTTGGTTGTAAAGCAGCGAAGAAAATGATCAGCTTTTTTATACTGAACGGATAACTCTTAATTAAAAAATAAATAAATAAGTAAAAAGTAAGTAATGGTCTTGGAGAAAACAGAAGGAAAGAGAGAGAAAGAAAATTAAGATAGACAGGAAAGTGAACATCAAGAAAACACAGATAGGCCTAAGAAGAGAACGCACGGGCAGAAAATAGTAGGATGTCTGTAAAAATTGTTCCTTGGCTTCTCTCCCACTACCGTTTTTTCAGCATACGAGGTAGAAGAGTTTGCCGAGTTGCCAAATCGGCAAATTCGGCATAAACTCGTAGGACGTTTCGGGAAGCTCGGGGAAAACTCGTACATACTCGTAGCAGCTCTGAACTCGTGGCGCTAATTTTGAACATGTTCATGCTACGAGTTGACTACTCGTAGTAAACTCGAAGGACTCGTAGGTAACTCGTAGAGTACTCAGGGTACTCTTACCTCGTACATTACTCGGGATACTCGTTGGTGGTTTTGTAATCCACGAGTTTGGTGCGAGCACCCCGAAACGAGTACGAGTTAAGTACGAGCGCATCGAGTTGGTTACGATCACCAGGAACATTTGATCGGAATGCTCGTACTTAACTCGTATTTAATTCGGTAAAAACTCGTTACGCTCGTAATAATCCCGTAAAGCTCGTAGTAAACCCTCTGCTTCGCTCGGCATAATTCGTACATAACTCGTAACCAACTCCGTAAAGTCATACCTCACTCGTGGCTAACACGTCGTAGTAAGCTTGTATAGGTCATTTTCCAAGCGAATTAAATCACGAGTGTCACGAGTTTTGAACTCGGAGAACTCGTGTGACTCTTGGATGAAATTAACCTAGGTGGGAGAGGGGCTATAATTTACGACTCTTGGTTCGTTATTTTCTAAAAGTCTAGAAGTTGATATAATCACCTTTCAGTCTCGTAAAAATCCCATTAGAAAAGTTCATATTACAGTAGTAAAATATTTAGTATCATTGGGCATCCTTCTGATACACATTCACTGTTGTAAAGTACAGAAATCCCATAAAAGAGAGCAAACAGTAGTGTGTATATTTAAAACTAGGAATATTAACATAAATAGAATCTTAATTCCTTTTATAGAGATCGTCAGGTGAGTGGGTGTCCACAATACCGACAAAGCTATGTGTTTTAATTGTCTTTCTTAAAATTTTTATACGTAAGTCGGTTGGACATTAAAAATTATTGTATTCTGAAATGTTTTTTTGTTGTTGTAAATTTTACTGTTGAAAGCATGCCCATGTAAGCTTTTGTTTGTTGATATATATATTTATAATGTCCTATTTAAACGATATCTAATAATTGATTCGCTTTCCCCATTGTTCCTTTAACATTAACCCTTCCTAGTATACTTGACTGTAGTAAGAAATAGGCATATTTATGAATCTACCACGTGCCGAATTACATAGGCCCTATATTTTTTATTGTCCTATATATTGTTTAATATGTTTATTTAATTTAATATTATTTATGTTTATTTATTTAATACTGAATTCGTACTATTATAGGGCACCAGTCCAACAATACTATGCATTTCTCTTCCTTATTATCTGCTGTATATAATGATATACGGTACCGTACGTGGTAGGTAGGTACGAATCATACTATAGCAGTGCAGCATGTCGGAGTTACTCGATCGATCATCAAGTCTCTCTGAACTACGGATACTTTATAATTATGCTGGTTTGTGATAAAATTTATTTTCAGTTTCAGAGAATAATAATTTACTATTTGATAAAACCCTCAGGTACAAAAAAAAAAAATAATAGCCTCATAGGTCTAGTAATAATTGCTTATGTAAATTATTTTATCTTAAGTCACAGATAATATAGTTGGCAATCAAACCGGATTACACATACGCATAAACTAAACACATTTTCGATATAATATATATTTTAATTTACTGCATTAGATTAAAATATAACCCAGAAAACTAATATAACATATTGAATATTAAATAATAATACAGTTAAACATGAAATAATGAAACTTGTTGTTACCCATATTGTATTCTGCCGAAAGCCCTGTAAATAGTGAATTGGCCACAGACAAAATTTTCTTAACATTATTTTCAGTTGAAAGCCAATATCTTATTTTTATGTTATTTTTAAAATCATTAAAAAATATTCAAGTTTGTTAGGTTTAAGTGGTACGGTACTAATCTGAGTGATATACCAGTAGTCAACGAAGGTGTATAGTTAGATTAACAACATACCGCAGAATAGATGCCATCAGAGCTATGACAAAAGGTTTTTTTTTTTCGTTTTTTGTTTTTGTTTTAGAAAACTTTTCTATAATTTCATTCTACTCGTTCAATATAGACAGGTTAAAGACAAGGTCTATCAGAATGATAACAGGTTGGTGAGTTAACTCGGATATGAAATTTAAAAAAAACATATTCAAACGTTAGGCCTACGCGCATGGTGATAAGACGATCAGCGTGTCTCTAGACACAGAGTAAGCTTATTCAATCAACTGTCATGCGCATAGCATAGTTTTAAATGTAAATATTAATCGTTTGTCCACTGGTAACTTCATGATACTGTAAGTACAACTCTTCCTCAAAGTAAATTCATACACGCCACCGTGATTCTAATTTCGATTGTACTGTATAGGCTATTTCATAAAACATTTAACTTTGAAATAAATAGTAAACATTAAGGAGTGGTGACAAGGTAAAAAGATTAGGTGTACTTTTAATTAGAAATAGATTGACGGGCTCAATAAGGCTGTTATAGGTCATATATGAATGTTTATCACCATGTTTATCACGATAATAATGATTGACATCATTATTCTAAATACAAGTCATTTGCAACAAAGCTATATATTTCGATAGATTCTGATTACCAACACATGAGTTTAAATTACTACCCGTCGCCATGGTAACATTTTAAAATGATGAATTTTAAGTAGGTATTCGAATTTACTTAAACCTTTTCGACTTTTCATGAATAACGCATAAGTTGATAACGTGAACTAGAATTCTAAGAGATAACGGATATAATAGGAATTAGGTGTACGGTGTATATTGAAGGAAAGTGCACAAACAACGGTATACTTTATACTAAATGCAATGAATGAACACAGTAATATTGAATTCAAATTGTGTTGAGCTGTGTTGTAATGAAACGCTAGGATTCAATATTCCTAACCACTCTGTGTTAATGATGTGAAATTTGTATTAATTGCTTCAGGTTTTAAGTCTCTTACTGACAGACGCTGTGCTGAACTTCAATGGATTATGAAACTTAACACACACAAAACTGGTATTAACAAAGATCTAGGCTTCATAAGCGGTTATTCTTTCACTAAACAAGATATATGTGGTCCTATACCGGTACCTATATTAATAGTTACAATATTTTATAATAATAATAATAATAATAATAATAATAATAATAATAATAATAATAATAATAATAATAATAATAATAATAATAATAATAATAATAATAATAATAATAATAATAATAATAATAATAATAATAATAACACTTCGAAATTTAGTTTAATTGCATGGCGATTGAATTGGGACTATATATTTATAAAAATAAATATTCAAATGGAATACTTGCACGATCAGGTTTAACACAGGGAGATACTGAAATAAGTAGAAGCCAACGTAAAACGCGTTGCAATCCGAGTGGAAATGAAATTGAAACGCGTGTGTAATCAGGTTGAACGTAGAGAGGGTTAAATTAAAACAGTGGGATTGTGTGCTGTTGAAACAAAAAGAAAAACAAGAAGAAACGCAGTATGGGAAATCAACTAAATTAACATGGGGATTCAAAGAGACAGTAAATGGAGAAGAAACACTAGAATAATTAGGCCTATATAGATTAAAAAAACGGAATGTCTTAAAATGGAAATGGGGTGAGAGCGATCATCAGAAGGCCCTCAAGAAAGCAAGCATGACGCGTTACGATTTAAATTGGTTGATATTATTCACTCATGAGGATAACGAGATTTGAATGGCTTTAATGAAGATCACAACACGGTTATTTGTCAGGCGTGGGTGGCCTTTTGAGTTCATTTACTTACATTACAAAATTGTTTTCTATTTAGACTAAAGGAAAAAAAAGCGGACAGTGTCCATGCGTTGAATTAACGTTACATGATTAGAGTGACAGGAATGTAACGTATGTATGCCCCTTGTAAGTATTAGTTTTTTAAAACAGACGTAATTGCAAAAAAAAAAAAAAAAATAAAAAAAAAAATTACCAATCACTATATTATTAACAGTTGTTTTTCCTATATAACATAATATATTTTATATTATAATATTATTTGTGTGTGTAATATTGATAGTTCTGAGACTTTTTTGTGTTGTTTTAAATTGTTTCCCTGTAAAAAATTACATTCAAAATGATGAGGAAGGAATTATTTTTTTGTTTTAATTTGTTTTGATTTATTTACTTATTTTTTTGCTGGGTATCGAATGTCAAGGTCATCTACTGTATGTTTTATTAAATATAAAAAATAAAAATAAAACAAAGTTTGCATCTCAAAACCTAGACCTAAATTTAATGCAGCAGTTAGAAGCTTAAAAACATAACATATTTGTGTGAATTATAAATTTTGATGACATAATTAAATTCGAAATATTGAATCCCAACATGATGGCGTGCATTTCAATACTTGGAGTACGGTATGTATTATACTTTCATACATTTATTGTAGAGTGTTCCCAAAACCGGGATTTGTCGGTTACCGATCTTGTGCCGGAATCATGGCTTCCAACCTATAAGAATCTAAAATATAGGCCTAAACATAGTTCAATTACAGAGATGGTCAGTCTGTGAAAAAGCAGTTAATGTTTTGTGATTTTAAATACTAAACTATCCAAATATGAAACATAATCCAGTAAATGCCGATATTAAGCTGGAGGTGTAATCATACGCCTATTATAACCAATTCTATACAGTGTTGTGGTTTTAAATTCTAAGGCTTAAAGTCAGTCCTAATTAATTTTATTCACAGTATGGTAAGTCAGTCGTTGGGTGTTTGTATTATACATGAAAAATGATTTATTGATAAAACAGTCATTTCATTTTGTTTTGATTATGATTTTTCTTGACGTTTAGATTTATTGCAATGTTGACAAGCTTCGAGGCCAAAGCATATTGCATCATATATTTTATTACTGGTGTAGGCTTGTAACGAGCATCTCATTATCATTATGTTCTAGCTAGAATAAAGGAATTAACGAATTTGATCAGAAGCACTATAATTCACATAACACATTTTAGTCCAATACGGTACTTTATATCGTCAGCTTGTACAAAAAACAATCATGTAATCATGGAGAAATTAGTTTGTCGCCTTAAATTTGAGTCAGGTTGGATGTGCCAAGTTTACGCGGGCACAAAAAAGTTTAACAACTCATTCCTATACCTAAAGGCCCTGTCCAGACTATCAAATTTTATAAATATATATATATAAAAAAAAAACGTGACATCCCTAAATATGGTCATGACCTTATGGGCATACAAAAGTTTTTGTATCAAAGAAATGCATCCAATGTTTAACCACAACAATTCCGTTCCAAATGCAATACTTTGTCTTTCAATATTTCATATTTCATTTATGTTACATAATTTTTATTTATGTTTTATATTCACAACTCTGGTTAAATTTATATCATATTCACAATACCAGTGTATATAAGAAAGTATAATACATACTCCAAGTATTGAAATACACGCCATCGTGTTGGGATTCAATATTTCGACATTAATTATGTCATCATCAGGAATGAAAAAATTATCCATATTAGCAAGCTTATATGCACTAGTACCAAAAGTGTTTAACCAATCAAAACATTACCT
>NW_022694700.1:530306-539593 GCF_011630105.1 Anneissia japonica | reverse complement strand
ATAATTTTTTCATTCCTGATGATGACATAATTAATGTCGAAATATGGAATCCCAACACGATGGCGTGTATTTCAATACTTGGAGTATGTATTATACTTTCTTATCTGAGATTAATCAGTGGACCTTTCGGTTTTTGGAAAACGCAGTGTATATAATGTATTTGTTTACTGTACATTTTTCCTTAATTAGGAGTTTGAAAATGTTCATTTAGCTGGCCTTAAAACAGTAAAATGATACCCGAGGTTTTTTTTTTGTCATGTCTGAAATGATATTGATGGTTTGTGTAATAATTTAAAAATAAAGTTGAAAATTGTTTTTTTATTTTGTAAATTATTTGTTTATTTCCCTTGCAATTTATTAAATGCGTTCGAAACTCTGATATTCGGCATTGTTAGACATGTGATTAGAAAGCAAAATCTTAAACACTAGACGAATGGGCATCCAGCTGAATCCCGTGTGCGATGAGGTTAAATGGAAGTTGTGTGGCTTACAGTGGTTGATAGATACTATCATGCAGTAATGAACCATCATTTATCATCGTGTATGCGATGTTTCTTTCTTTATTTCCTATCCAGTACACTAATTGTGAAATATATAAATTAATGGGTTCTGTGGTTGTGCGAATAGGTATGGCAGTTGGTTGATGAGCCCATAGAGAAATAATAATGTGATTTCTTTTTGTGATGAGACACAGTTGAGAAATTCTGATAAAACCAGAAAATAATGAGGTTTTCATGTTTTTTACATGTTTTTTACATGTCTATTGGGACAACAGGCTTGATAGCCAACCCAGACTTATTTCTAGTAGGGATGGTGCCAGATTTCGTTGTTGAATAGTTCCATTGTTTCCCGATGTTATGATTGTGCATTGCTGCAGTTGTATGGGTAAGACACGTTCATCTTATACCTTTATTTTAGTTTTAAATATCCAATCTCAACAGTCGAAAACTTCCTTAACCGGCCAAGAGCAGTTCCTTATTCATCGTAACCTCTGCTGACCAAACTGCCAAAAATTGTTTTATTTTTCTCGACGGGTTTTGGGTGGGGGCAGCTCGGCCAAAAAGATGAAACGTGAGCATTAGTACCCAATAAGTTACAAATCTAGGCAGAGTTGACCGTATTTCTTTGCAGCTATAGTCATCAGAGACTCTCATGAATGAGGAATTAGCATGAAGAATCCAAGCAGCATCCAGTTCTTGGTCGGTTGAGGAAGCAAATATACGACTGTGAGATAATGTATTCCAAACAAAACAACTAATCAGCAATGACATCTGAGAGATCTACTGTATCTTCCACACAAATTGAGACCACTAGATAACTAATGATGAGGTGCTACAGAGAGTAGTAGAGAGAAGAGCTGCCAGAAAAATTTAAATTATGTAATGTTAGACTATACCTATTAATAGTCTAACATTAATATACACAATATCTGGACTCCTGGCGTGTTGATAAACTACCGTCATAAGATGAATGTTGTTTTATAGTTCTTAATATGTTCAATTTCACCTAAACCCCTGCTTCTTAAATTGGCGGCCTGTGAACCAAATTTGACCCGTGGAGCCATTACATCTGGCCGTGTGAAAAAATGAAATTAAAAACAAATAATAATAATTTTAAAAAAGTAAATTGCTTGGTAATAGGCCTACATAATCGCAACCCCTGGACCCCACTAACAACATTTAAGGAATTGAACGACCACGTCTTTGAGTAGGACAACCCACTAAGATCTAAAAAATGTTTAACAACGACTATCAAACGTCAAAGAAGTTCTAGCTATACCTGGGAAAACTTGTTATTTGAGTATACTCAAAAGGAGGTAGTTTTAGGTTTTACTTCACCGAAAATAGCACTATGATATATTCCTACCGCCTGCTAATTTTCCACTTGGATTTGATTTCCACTCTGGGATACAATTTTTTCTCCTGGCTAGTTTCCCCTGGCTGTCTTTCCCCTGGCTGTCTTTCCCCTTTTCGTTTTCACACTGAATTTTTTTCATCAGTTTTAATGTTCATTATACTGTACGGTATATTGCAGAATATATTAGGCCTATATATAGTTTTGGTGACTACCAGTCAACATCACCAGTATGAGTAAGGGTGTGTCTTGGTTGGTTACTTACTACTGTCTGCAGTCGTATTAAGTTGACTGGTGCCATCAGTTTTCAAAGTAGAACCCGCCCACCCATTAGATCAAATCGAATACCTAATACAAACCGATGTTTTCCAATCATAGGCCTATACTATGATACTTGTTTTTTATTTTGCTTTTTTTGTTTTCTTTATATAAATTAATTATTGTCTTGTTGTAAGATTACAGCAAACAGGTGTGCCGATGATACAAAAGCGTTATCCAATCAATATTGACTGATTGACTCTTGATGCATTCGTAATAGAATACTGATGAAGCCTAAAGACACATTGCAAAAACGTTATTTCCGGGTTCACATAAAAAAAAAACAAGGAAAGAAAACAGGAAGTTTCTTTTTAACATAAGTTCAAAATATTATTATAATACTTGCTACGTTTGGCCTACGAATATCACACCCATTTCCAAGTAGTTGTATATATACCCATATCTGGTAAGGAGCGACAAAAAGGACGCGATGATTTTATTAACACTACGTCTTTTTTTCTACAGTACTTTGTACTCAGAGTGCCCTCTAAAGATTCGCTTCTACGATTATTACACCTACTTTTATTTAAAATTCTACCGATATGTTACAGTGGTTGGTAGCATATCAGACCTATTTCATTAAATACGGTTTAATTCATTAAATGAATGTTATTTGAATTGTTTAACCATGGAAGAATAAGTTCAGTACTTTATTAATCCATGGTTTAACTATCAGTATTAACATTATGTTAACTTACCTTTATGTAACTTATGCGATTTATATACATATATATAATATATATATACATATATATATATATATATATATATATATATATACTTTTTAAAATATTTCTAACGTTTGTTAGAATTGCACTGAATGCAATTTTTTATTGTTTTAACATCCTGTGATTAAGGCAAATATGGTGTAAACAAAATATTGATATGTATGCTTCACTTAAAGTTACAGAACTTTTATGTTTGCAATAATCTAATATTGTTGTGCAACAAATAAAAAGAGTTTGAAGTTGCCAAAAACATTATAACGAGTTGCCTCATGACTCAAATATTATGGGCCGAGAACTCAACTAAAAATATATTTTTGGCCCTTAAAACAAATTAATTAAGAGACAGTGACCTAAACCATCAAATGGGTTTATGTTAGATGTATTTAATTTGATTTCAAGAGGAATTTATTATACAGTTCTTGTACAATATATATATATATATATATATATATATATATATATAATATATATATACACCAGATTTTTGTTTAAAGAAATAGGATCTCGTCGAGTGAACCCGCATCTTCAACATATTATACAAGGCCTCTGTAATGTTTACATTAAACTATGCTACTTGCTGAAACGGATTTAAATGTGTTACTTTCTTATAATCCACGTCTGGATAATTTGTATCAATTTATAGGCATAAGCTGCGGTTTTAATATTACAGTACCGCCGTGGCACTCCCTGGTTTCCTGTGCACATATAGTTCCGTACTGACCGTGTTATCTATTAATATCTCGGTACCTCCGATCAAAGATCAATGAATATTAAATGTTGGTTGAATAGAACAAGCCATGTAGTAAACATCAGAATTCAAATCATGTTACTTGTTAGTTAGACAAGGGACGGCTCGTGCAGAGATTATATATACATCAATATATCTTCATTCTCAGCCTGTGTTCATGAATCGCAGTCTGACAATTGAGTACGGAGGTTTTGATTTTGTTACGGTATCACGTAGCCTGTAACATTTTAGCAGCTATATGCAAAGCGCGGCCATAGGGAAATTGGCAATTTGTGTGCAGTATGGTAAAATCGTAAAGGCAGACTATTCTGTTTACGGTAAGTAAATGATTGTTACATGCCCATACTTGCTTAGCCTAAGAATTTGTTTCTGGGCTGCCACACTACCCCACCCAAGCTGAATGTTTGTATACCGATAATTGTGTAGGTCTATAACCCTAAGCCAATATGAACATTTTCCGAATGTTTGGTATGAACATGGTATTTAATGCATTCAGAAAAATAAGGATTCACTTGAAAATAATGAATTAGTAAAATTGGTTTCAGATTACAGACGTTATTTTTGTTTGGACAATTGCAGTTTTCATCAATGTGTCTTTTAGACCATCTCTTTTACAATAGCCACCGCTTACGTCAACTGTGTAACGTCATTCATTCAAATTGAAGATGCATTAGTTTCCGCAGAATTAGGCCTATCTTTGCTGACATTCATCAAAACAACACTTTACTTTGTGTATCGGAGAGGCTAATGACGCAGACTAAATCACAACCATTTCTAAAGAGCTGCTGTGTCCCACGTTTAAGGGAGTTCTGCACTCACATAGCCTACAGCTGGTTGTGTTTTTTGCGTGCAGATACACGCAGGCCGTATAATTAAATTTGTAGTACTGTAATTAACATTTAAACAGGCCTATGAGTACTAGGTCTGATATACAAACACATTATAGACATAAATGTTCAACCATTAAAATACAACATACAGTGAATACAATTTAGATTATATTCCACCCTATAAGTTAAGTATGGTCGTAAATCGCACTTTGAAACAGATAAAATCCTTGCTTAAGCCAGTGAATTTTAAGTCATACTATTATAGCAGTTTTCCCACCTGTTGTTACCTCTGATATGCCTGTTGATATCTCAACATCCTGCATCATGTGAAAGGTTGTTATGCATCAGGTGGCCTAATTAATATTAATTAGTGTATGCACGCAGTATACTTATTATTTATTCGCCTGCTGGCGGTTTCCTCTATTGTCAGTCTACAAGGGCAGCATATTGTTATCTGTGATACCGTTGAATATCATTCGCATGCTAGGATTTTTCATTGAGCGTAACTGTATTACAACATGTAGTATAATAACATAGGCCTACCGTTTTAAACACTGTACCAGTAGTAAGTACCCACCACGTGAGCACTACCATGGTTGGTGATGACGTGAGAAATTGTTAGTATGACAAATTAAGTTAAAAAAAAAACAAAAACCCGAATTACTAGGCCTAAATAGGTCCCGAAAATGGCACTTGAATACTTACAATTAAAAAAAACTACCATTTTTATCCACCTGAGCCCCACCATGGTTGTGGCTCAGGTGAGAGCATTTTAAGACTTTGAGACTGATGCCAGAAAGTAGTACTTGTATTATCCAATTATAAAATCCAACATGTCCACATGAGCCCCACCTAGTGGCAATGATTCGCTGTTCGATTGGAATAAATAAATAAATAAATATTTGAGGCGCAAATTAATGAATTTAAGAATTTGAGGCTTTATAGATGCCCGAAACGGCACTTCGCTAATTCAAATTACCATCCACCTCAGGCACCATAGTTGGATGAGGCTGTGGTAAGACGATTAAAAGTAACTACCATAAGCCCTTCAGGCAGTTGTTATAGCAACTATAACAACTCCCTGACCATATCCACCTGAGTCCCACCATGGTTGGGAATATTTTAAGAATATGAGACATTTAAATGCCGGAAAATGGCAATTTAATACATAAAATCTACGGAAATAGTTGGGGCTAGGTGAGCAAATTTTAAGACTTTGAGATTTATAGATGCACAAAAAAATTATTACAATTAGAAAATCTACCATATCTTCCTGAGCCCACCATGGTTTTTGGGCGCAAATTTTTAAGAATTTGAGACTTTATAGATGCTCCAAAACGGGACATGGATACTTAATCTTTTATTTTTTTGAAAACTACTACCACCCACCTCAGCCATCAGGCTGAGGTTAGACAGCTACAAAAACTACCATATCTACCTGAGGCCTGGTTGGGGCTTAGACAGGGGTGGCGGCAGGATTTGCCCGATGGTGCCCCCGAAGAGGGGTCAGATATCCTCGACGAAAGCAAAGTGGGCGTGGTCGAGCTTCGATTAAAAGGTTCTGAAAGTGGTCCTGGGGGCCAAGCCCCCGAAAACAATTTAGTAGTTTCAAAGGCTTATTAATCTATTTTAGAGTCTACTAACATGTAAAAAATACATATAATTTTCTTAATCCCCGACGAATTGTGCTTTTTCTCCCTGACGGGGGGGGGGGTGGCCCCCCTCCCGCTGGCGCCAACCCTGGGCTAAGATGACAACATTTTAAGAAGTTGAGACTTTTAGATGCCGGAAAATGGCACTTAATACATAAAATCTACAAAAATTACTATATTCACCTGAGCCTCATCATGGTTGAGGCTAAGGTGGGAAAATCTTAAAATTATTGGGGACTTCCAGAGACCGAAAAAATGGTACTTTAATACTGACAATTTATATCAGTTATTTGTAAACATTGAAAAATAGGCATTTTATTTTTCAACCTCTGAAGGGGGACACCACCCCCCCCCCTCCGTTGGATGCGCCACTGTGTATGATCCTTATTTTAAGTTTTGTTATTAACAACACAAAAAACTAACACTACGGTATGTATCTAATTGAGTGATGTTTTGACCTACCGTGTTCAGTACGTTTATATTCATTTGTTTCACTTTTTAAAATTTGTAAGCCTGTGTAGTGTAGGATTTTCCATTTTGTTTTTATTTCGTAAGCTTTTTCTTATTTCAATAAAATAAATTTCAATGAAATAAAATCAAAACAAACAAAATAACAACAATAGTGTTTAAATAATCCACAGAGAAATTAATTGATTTATAAATATAGAATTTTGCTATGCCTTATTTGGAAAGTGATGTTTTGACCTACCGTATTCGGTACTTTCCCAAATACGCAAGTTGGAATAGAACCCAAGACCTCCAGATAAATGTTGTCATAACCAATAGACACTGAGCTTGCGCTTAGTGACTAGCGTTCAAGCAATACTATTTCGATGTGTGTTTGCGTCAGGAAAATATCATACAAGTGATGTTCTGTCCTACCTGATGTGTTATCGTACTAAATATCTCAGCACGTTCCCAGGTACTTGCGAAACTGAGTATTTAGTACGATAACACGTTAGGTAGGACAAACACACATCGAAATATATACTTTTATTTATTTAATTATTTATTCAGGAAAACCTAGAATATATATAAATATATATAAACTACAAACAAAACATTAAATATAATATTCATCACACTAGCAGTTATAAAAAAAAACCTTAATGAGGTCACCAAAACATCATTAATACTTTAATGAGGTAATTTGATTGCTCTCTCCCAGTAGTTAATGTAGCATGAGAAAATAGTTTTTTTTTTAAATAATGACAAAATGGACAATAATAAATATTCGGTTTTTTTTAACTTCATGTTTTTATTAATTTGTTTCACCTTTGTAAATTTGTAGGCCTGTGTAGTGTAGGATTTTTAATTTTTTTTTTTTATTTCGTAAGCTTTTCCTCATTTCAATGTTGAAATAAAATCAAAACAAACAAAATAACAACAATAGTGTTTAAATAATCCACATAGAAATTAATTTATTTATAAATATAAAATGTTGCTATGCCTTATTTGGATATATGCACTCGTTCACTCTCGTCAACGTGGTATCTGTCAATCGTAACTCTGAGTTGAAAAGTCACACCGGGTTCGAGCGTTACTATTTGCGTCAGTCTAGGTTAATGGTTTGCGTCAGCCGAGTGATCAATACGCAAGTCAATCCAAGAAAACAGCCCTTAAGCCAGTATACACGACGTTAACTATTGACACTCTGTAGAATCTGAAATGTAAACAGAAACCGGCTAATTAATAGGTCTACTGTATTTGTTAAATTATAGGTTAAGTGAAATACGTTGTTATTGGTGATGTGCACATAGACTGATTGATTCCATTTGACACGTCTGTTGTTGTGATTTGAATGGTATTCAATAATAACGATATTAATACATCCATCAGTGGTCCACTCATCTTGATGAAGAATCCATTATCACTAATAACTTTTAAAAAAAAACGTTCAAGATAAATGCTATTACCATTAATGTCATCCTCATCATTGATGTAGCATTTTACCGCTTCTGAAAATAATACCGGCTCAGTCGATGTATAGCCTATGGAAATAAATGTTCTTAGAATTAATAAATACTAATAAATACTAATAATAATAAACAAGCATTTTTTAAACCGCTCTAGACAATATAGTCTCAGAGCGCTAACTAACTATGCATAGCTTAATTCTAAAAAAAAGTGGCACTTCGGTTGTTTTTTGTTTGTTATAGGACTACACCGTATAATATCCTGTTTAATTGCGTCTTTCCAAACAATAACTAGACCTAGCCCATTTCTGTAGTAGAGGGAAATTACTGGTCATTTAAAGTATGTTTGATCTTTAAATATGGTATCACTAAAACTGTAGACTTCGTTTAAAAATTGACAAATGTATAACGTCGCTTTATCTTAAGCGCATAGAGGCAGCTTTTGGAAAATGTTTTATATAAATGACATAAATAATAATAATAATAATAATAATAATAATAATAATAATAATAATAATAATAATAATAGTAATAATAATAATAGTAATAATAATAATAATAATAATTATTATTATTTATAATAATAATAATTATTATTTATTAGTATTGGAAAATTACATACAAATTATTGTGAAACAGAAGTGATGAGATATTGATAGGCATAGTAACAGTGTTTGCGAAGTGTTATTTCAGTGCAATCACTGTGGGAATTGATTATTCGGTGCTCCATCTCTTGAGATGAATGTTAAAGATGTGAATGAGGTTGGTGGTTAGCTAAGGTATTGGTATTGAAATCTTAGAGTTTCGAGTCTTTGAATATGTTATCTGATATTATCAGTCTTTAGAGAACGTTTTATATCGATTAGTGCACCTCCGCATGTACGGATAAAATGAATAAAAATACAATCCATCTAGTATCCTTTTGAATCTTACATTAGACTTCATTTTTAAATTGAAACATGGAAAATGAATGTGTAATTCATATTATTCGCTCATTATTAGTCATTATTAATTCTTATCCATATTTGGTACTATCATTAAGACCATGGGCCTAGATAAAATTCCAGAAATAAGTAAAAAAAATTAAATGAAATTACATGGCAATATCTGACGATAACTACATTTTGGTAGTAATTGGTAAAATATATTTAATATATATTTTTAATATATATTTTTTAAAATATATATTTTTAATCTCCTTTTAAATGCCAGCGAACTTCATTAATATAGTATATATACTG
>NW_022694700.1:517868-530221 GCF_011630105.1 Anneissia japonica | reverse complement strand
AGATGTGTAAAAAAAAACAAACAGTGCCAGAATGTAATTTGTTGCTAAATTTGTAATTTTCATATAAATATAGTGTAAAACTATACTATTACTATGTACCCAATCGGAGTAAATTCTAGACAGATAGTCAATTAGCACTATGACGCAACGCTTAATGTCTTGTCGAAGAGGGGCCCTACGGGTGAATCAGTACAGTAACGACATACATCAACTGTTGATTTATTCTTTCTGTACCCGAATAGATTTTACGAAATATCAGATAAGTAATACATGGATGACTGTAGGTCTAATCTTCTGATAAACCTTACGGTACAGGTCAATGATATAGAACGGCCAATTTGTATATTTGTAGTTAGATATTGAATTGTTTATAATTCTTAAAACCCATTTAGCACGTTTGCTACTATTTTTTTTTTCATATGTAGATACTAAAACGGAAACGTTTCTAATTTGCTAGCAGTGGTCAAGAGGGTTATTGTTTATATGAATGTAAAATGCCGCTGTAGAATAATGTATGGCACTTTCTTAGGCCTAACTATTACTGATAATTAGTTGCAGTGCGTTTGCGTTAAAACAAAGATAGGCCTACTAGAAACACAAGATAGTCTCCACAGAAAAAAGTTTTTTTAGATCCAGCCGAACGCGCCGCCCCATTGTTTGTATTCCCATCATGCATTTCGAAATGCATGGTGGGAATACATACAATGGGGCGGCGCGTACGGCTGGATCTAAAAAAACATATGCCAGCGTTACACAACTCTGAATACATAACCTCCTTTTGCAGAGGTAGAAATCGTTGCCATTATCCATAAGATACAACAAGTAGGCAAAAATAACAGGGGCGTGTATTTAACTATAAGTGATAAACATATACTCCAGCGCCTACCGTACCTATTCGCTCATAACAGAAATTTTTAAAACATTTCTGGCCTATTTGTGTATTGTCTGATAAATATAATTTTGTTTTCCTCAGACACATTTGCAAGTATACTCTAACAAAAATAACAAACAATAAGATGGGCACTCGATAGAGTACCTCAACCAGAATACTTTAGTAATACAGGGCAGTACAGTCGAATTCCGAGCCAAAGGGTGAGAGAATAAGATGAAAAGAGTGATAATAAAAATGCACGATATTCAGGCCTATAAGCATATAAATTACACATAGGCCTAGGCCTAATATCTAAAATCCGTATATTTCGATTACTTCTAGACCACATGTGCACGTGCCATGCCATTAGAACGTAGGCCTAAGGAGGCCCAAGAACCTCGCCATTGGGGGATCGACAAATTTGCTACCGTGGGGGGAGGGGCGAGCATATCTGCGGGTTCCGCATTAAAAAAAAATATATGCTCAAACAAGTTCATCATGCATATAATTCCTCATTAAATACGTACATTACCTGCCAAAAATCTGAAAAACCTCAGAAATTCAATTGTAAGTTTAAACACATCATTTTGAAAAAAAAAAGGCTATTACTTTAAACAGAAATGACCAAAAAGTTTTTCTTTTTAAATTATTTACAGACATTTCACTACAAACATTGTTAAACTGATTACCAGTCAACCGAAATGTCTAAGTGAAAAAAAAAACACACACACAGGAAAGGAATTATTGATAGGGACATTTTTTTTTTCATTTTTAATTAAAATTACTACTTACTTAAATTCAAAAATGAAGTAGGCCTACATCTTTAAGCTAAACGCCTGATTAAGCTGAACGTCTCGCAAAAAAAAATCCCAAAAACCAAGCGAAAACATGGAGGATAATAAAAAAAAAAAAACTAACGTGTTATGACGGCTAGTATTTTTCTCTATTTTTTGCAGACTCATTGAATCGAGTGGATTGGACGTAGCTACTATGGAAACGTAGTTATCAACAGTGCAGGTATGAGAAAATAACGTAAATAAGTTATAATTAGAAATTGATGAGATAGATGACGGTGAAAGGGGTGAATGAAATTTGTTCAAAGCGTATGAGTCATATGGGAAGGGATTGTATAACAGTACATTTCATCCAGTCATACACAAACCTTGGTAGCTAGACCATTTTATGTTTTCGTTCAATTTTCTCTTGAGCGGGTTGGTAACTTGACAGGTTGGTTACTTGACGTAAATTGTTATGATGAACTGGTGTGTGTGTAAGCCTATAGAAATCCAAGAAATTGTTGTTGCCGCTTTGTAGATAATTGCTTGATTGAATATCCCAGGACGTCCTCATAGAAACTAATGACGATAACTGTGAATGGGATGCAGCGGTTAGAAACGTAGTTTCAAATGATACAGTAAGGTTATGAATTGTAATTTTGATGCTATCACATCAGGCCTCCAGGATCACGATGATAAAATGACGACCGCCGACGTGAGGAGTACTGTAAAAGCCCTATTATTTCACGCGCCTGTAATTTTAGCGATTTTCCTGTGGCCAGCAGGGGTGTCGCCAGGATTTCCCCGACGAGTTTGAAGATTTCCCCGACGAGAGCAAAGTTGGTGTGGTCAAGCGTCGCTTAAAATATTTCGAAAGTGGTCCAGCAGGGTTCGAAGCCCTCGACAATTTAGGGGTTTCAAAGGCTTATTTAATCGATTTTACAGTCTAATAATATGTACAAAATACATATAATTATTTTTCCTCCCCGACGAATTGTGGTTTTCCTCCCGACGGGGGGAGGGGTGGAAACAGCTCTCCCCTACAGGGGGAGGGGATGGCGGCAACTTAGAACACTACCAGTACTAAGCCTATATCTATGCCTAACTACTGTACTCAGCCTGGAAACAGCTCTCCCCTACAGGGGGAGGGGATGGCGGCAACTTAGAACACTACCAGTACTAAGCCTATATCTATGCCTAACTACTGTACTCAGCCTGGTCGGCGGTATACAGTTTAAAACATTTACTCTATAGCTTTCGAACTTTAAGTTCATTTAAGAAAATGTTAAATCGCGAAAAGGCGAAACTTTAGGGTAGCGAAAATTAAAGGCTCGATTCAATATCCGACTCTACGAGACAGACTGTTATTGCTGGTGTAGCCGAGATATATGATGACGGTAACACTAGAGAGTCGAGTGGCCGATCGGTAAGGAAGGGGCGCCGCTATAAATACAGCCAAAGGGTATAGATAGAACTCTATCTCTATTTATACTCTTTGGTACAGCCTGAACATCGGCGCTGGTTCGAGCCGCTGCTAGCCAGGGTTCGGTAGGTACTGTCACGTCTGGCTCGCGCGCATTTTAAAGAACCCAGTGTATCTCTCGGAAGGGTATGGGGTTACCCCGATGTTATGGTTTATTTCAGCCTCTGTCGTTGTGGAATGATATGAAAAAGCTAATAGTAAACGCCTCTTTACAGTGGCTAGATAGTCACGGACCACGCCCAATTCAGCACAATGCTGCGACTTATGGATTAACTATTACCTTTACCTAACGTTTACTTGTTAATACTGAAAATGATGTTGAGGATAATGATAATGGTGGTGGTGGTGATGATAATAAGGATGATAATGAAGATGATCATGAGCGTGCTTGCGGATGGTTACGGTGATGGTAATAACCAGGATGGTAATGGTGATAATGATTGTGATAGTGTGGTGATGAAGATAATATTAATTATTGTAGTCCTAGTAAGGTGATTGGTATGTCTAATGATGGTGATAATAATAAAGACCATAACATTAATAATGATAATATTGTGTCTATCTTTTTTCAAACAAATACTAAAATTAGTCTTTAAAGGCAACATGATAATGATTTATGGACATTTTTACCCTTTTTCTTTTTATTGATTCATTATTTAAGAGCTCCTTCGCACACAGCTAAAGTTAATTGGAATATACATTTATTGCAGGCATAATGTCATAACGTAATATATGAGTTTTTCCGCAGGTTATACTAACTAAATATGAATTATTAATACTTATTATTAGTTGTAAATAATTATAATTACATTATCAGCGTTGCATATACGATAAGGAGTTGAAACAGTTACAACGTCTCCATAAACCATAAGGGTTTGTAGGTATTAGATTAGTTGGATCATGGGTATCTCAATTGTACGAATGCAAATATGTGAATAAATACTGGGAATTATTATATACACATACACTATTGATTTTCATGTTAGCTGCTTCAAAAATCATTGTTATGAATTGTACTAAGCTCGACTGATTTTGTAATAGCTATTGCAACGTACGTTTTTATTCGAATTTATCTCCCTAACACGCTCGATTTCTCTTTGATTTAACTGTGTATAAATCTGAACACAACCGATGCGGAGATATATTAAAATTGCGTGCCGTCAACAGTCGATGACTTATTTGATTCTCCGAGGCTGTTATAATTAATACCAGTCTCAAATAGGCCTATACTTATATAACTGTGGCGAATCAGTTTGACGTTTACACTGATTTCTAGATGTTTGATGAATATCTGGCTTTATTATTGTTAACAGAAATTCGGATCCGATGTTAAATCTGCTTAGTTAGATAAAACATGATGACTGTGGGTTTATTTCCTGTCAATGATGCATGATTTTTTCTCACGACCGAAACAACCTAATCCTCATATGAGATTTTGTGTCTGTAAAGCACTATTGTCTTGTGAAAGGGATTGTCACCTACAAGTTAGGACAAGTTCGCTATTGACAAATTTTGGTGTATGTGTTCTGTGCCTAAATAATTAATATAATAAAATAATAAATAAAACAAGTTGGATAAAAATGTGCTTTAATTTCTCATTTTATTAAATAACCATTCTGATTCTTTTTCTATACTATTTAGGATGTATAGGATTACGGGATTGCAGTTAATACTTCTCTGTGCAGTTCCATTCGTCACCATATTAATAACACTGCTGTTTCTGTGCTTATGTTGTGATAATGGGAAGTGTTTGAAACGGTACCGATTCGGTAAAGAGCCTCAGCAGAAAAAGAAAGAATCGATCACATCCAGCCTTATATACGTTACACCAAAGAAAAAGAAAAAGAATGATCTTAGTTTATCAGATATAAACAGAGGACTTCCAGATACATTCGTTATACCAGGAAGTAAGTATAAATGACACTACATTAAATAAATTAATAGATTAACTATAATTCTAATACACAGGCCTACTAATAATACTAAAGCTACTACTAATAAAAAATAAGTATAAAATTTAATAACTAAATAATAAATATATATATATATATACATATATATACATATATATACCTAATATCAATAACAATAATATTTATAATAAGTTATTATTATTATTATTATAAATAAAATGATTAAGTTAGTAGTAGCAGTAGTAGCAGCAAAAGACTTCAGTGTATTAGGCCTACAGTAGTATCAATAGTAATAGTAGATAGTTGTACTAGTAGCAGTAGTTAGTAACTATTAGTAGTTGTTTGTAGTAGAGAAGCTAGCAGTAGTAGCAGTAATAGTAGCAGTATAACTTAGTAGCAGTAGTAATATTAGTAGAATTAAATATTAGTATTAGTAGCAAACATGTATTTGAAATAATGTAGGCTAATGAATGAAGAAGTTGACTTTTTCATTTCATAAATGCAATTGCTTCTATTAATATTACTTTAATACTGCTTTACCAACCTTCTATAAAGGGAGCAACATGTGGCCTGTATTTAGTTTAGGCCACATTATAGTATAGTATGTTTATGAAAATAGAAAATCCTCTGTATCCGAAATATAGGGTAATAAACACGACATTGTCTCTTTACATTTTTTAATTGCCATTACCGCTAGCATTAACTTAATACCGCTTTACCAACTATCTCGGTCAAACTAGTGTTGACGACCAGGTGAATGACAAATAGAGCATAACGAAACACACGTTGACTACACATTTTCGTTGAATCTAATAATAATTCTATTAGGTGTTTTGTTCATTATCTGAACATTTCTTGAGGCATGGTCGAGGTGAGTGTCTCTAACGGCGTCGCTGTCGCCATTTTTATCTACATCCCCATCGCAATCGCCGTCGCCAACGTCATCGCCGTTGTCATCGTCAACAAGCATCACTGTATAATATAATATGATATTATATTACATTCATAGACAGCCCTTAATGGATCAGCTTCCTGGAACTATCTAAAAATGTTTCTTCCGCGAATTCGAATATAGTAAACTAACTAATATTCAGCTCCACATTATAGCCTACTTGTTTAAATAAAACATCCAGTGTTATTATCGAGCAATTTGTTGCGATACTGTGCATGGACTAATTTACATAAACGCTCTTGCTATTCCTTTTAAATATATTGAGAACATGACGGAAGCTAGTGCAAGAGAGTGAGTCACCCGAAAATTAATGTCTCATCAATTAATCAAGAGATTATGACGTCATGGTATCGTCAAAGTTATAACCTTTGGGTTAAATTGATATTACTTGATTAACGAATAAGAAAAGCATCTAAGAAGCAATGAAATATATGTTTATTAATTAGCAGAAAATATGAACATGCGAACACCGTGACTGTTGACCGTGTGCCCCTGAGCAACTCGTTAAGTCTACTACAATAGAAATACGACTATTAGCTTGCTGTATGGTACACAATACGTAGCCCTACGTCACATCACCGTATTTTGTCTAATATATGATAGTGCTTTTGAATACTGTATTTAAATATAATATATTTAAAGTGGATTAGCCACGAAATTGTTGGCATAATAGTCAGTACTCTGGGACCAATATTAATTGTATATACATGCAGAAAAAATTAAAGGGACGATTACAGATTGGGATATGCATAAACGTGTTGATGGATATTCGAAATCAGACAATTTATCAGGATTTACCGTCAATAACGTACGATTTCAAATGGAAATTTGAAAAGTAAATCATAAATTGTTGTAAATTTTACGTTGTAGGTTGACGCGAGGAAAGCTAACATACGGTACATTACAGTTATTGCTGAAACCATACGTTTGTCCGAAATGTACGTCTTAAGTCCATTTAGTGGCACTTTTGAATAAGTTTTATTCACTCCTTCTCTCCAATGTCAAACTAAATGTTTGTAGTAGGCGACTTTTACATACATGTGGAAAACGTAATGATGATGCTAATAATAAAAATTATGATGATATACAGTAATACATAACTATTTCATATTGAAGAGTATAAGCACGAACTAAAAAAAATAATCCAAATTATCCATTTCGAATTGACATACGATCTTAAAAGTAATGATTTTACACTTATTGTATGTGGCGCCGAGTTATAAAGAGATAGTAATGTTTGAAATAAACTACCTGCAGTTATTAACTTTGAAAAATATTGCCCGCGGCCCAGCTTGGAACCTTAATATTGTAGATCTTTGATCAACCGTACTGCACATAATGAACATTATAATCTCTCTTTACGTACCGTACACTCTCGATGTTTGAGAACGATGTAATTAATACTAATGGTAAATAATATATAATAATGTGATGTATTCATCATCATTCGTTATGTTGTTTGAACATTATTTGAAATTAACTTTATTTAATTTAATGTATAGCACTCATTGGAATCGCCACGGACAGATATACTGAGGATCAAAAACAATTTTGACAGTATACCTTCGTTTTTTAAAAAAAATTTTCATTTGTTAATATAGCCAGTTATCAAAATTGTCATATGTCCATGGGCAAGACACAATGTACGTTTTTTCTCTCTACCCATTGTACCGGCATATACTGAAAAGGTAAACAGGCTCGTTGTGTAGGTGGGAAGAATGTGTGTCGACAAGGACGCGAAGCCCCGCCCATAAAGTTACGAAAACCTAGACAATGGCAGCTAGACTTACCGAGTTAGCGAAGATTTTCTTTGCTATTAACCTTCTTTAAGAAAGAGAATTCAGGGTAGGCGGTATGCAAATGAATCATATATTCATAGTGTTAATCTATCTCATGGAACATGGCGGGGAAATTGTTGTAAAAGCCTCCGTATTTCGCTCCCAAAAGAAGAGGGAAAAGCCGTATTTAGTCAACCTTGTTGTCGGCAAAGGCCAAGTCACTGATGCGCACTGCTCGTGTAAATCTGGGTATCTATCAAAGAACTTAAATAGCAGAAGAATGAGCTGCTCCGCGTATTGGAACATTCGCCCTCCTGCGGATGAGGTAAAATTTGAACATTTTACTAAGTGGAGAAACTAAAGGAAACAAACGAACAAGAGCAGCGCCTTTATTATTACTATATAGCGCCGCCGTGCGGATGAGGTAAAATTGCTCTCCATGTACCCACAATGCCTTTTGAACGGATGTTCCACTATATTTGGGAAGGTGCTCTATCTCCTGCTATTTATTATCTTTGGTATCTATGACCAAGCATAGACATCTAGGCCTAGGCGCACGTATGTTTCGCGTTTAAACCAGCTGTCTAAGGAAATTTACAATGTCCGAGAAAAAGTTTAAATGACGCTCGCTGATTAGTCGGTTTATCTGTCAATCAAATCTCGTCGAGATGTTCAGCATTATTGCAATTTGGCCAAAACACGCCAAGGAAAGGCAGGTGGGCACTCCAGCCTGTGAGCCAAGAGCTCAAATTTTGACTTCGCCTTTATTTTTGTTTTCAAATGCGATGAAATGTAGAAACAATTTGAAATAAAATATATGATAGATCTAGTGAGTTTTAAAGTGCCCCATCTGTAGTGCGTACAATATACAGAAAAAAAAATGAGTAATAGGCCTATATTTCCAAAGTTATAATTCTTTAAGTCAATAGTTATTAAGTTTTATAGTTAAATATATTTACGAATTGTTTTCATCCCTCAAATAATCAACTGAAATATGTGATTAATCTTAAAATTTTGATACAGATATGGCTATCTAAGACAATATATTTTTTAAACATCAATTTAAGAAA
This sequence comes from Anneissia japonica, assembly GCF_011630105.1. Taxonomy (NCBI): domain Eukaryota; kingdom Metazoa; phylum Echinodermata; class Crinoidea; order Comatulida; family Comatulidae; genus Anneissia; species Anneissia japonica. Next base: position 521,378 of record NW_022694700.1, on the reverse strand, counting down.
ATTCTGGTTTACATTCTTCATATAATCAATTTAATTACATTGAAAATAACACAACACAGTATAGTGTTTAAAATAGATGTCAAGTTTTTTCAATGGAAATTTTCTATCATCAAGTAATCGATATGGGTTCTGTATTTCTCTGCCAAACATGTTTTACTTCCGTTTAAAACACTTTTCTTTTGTAGCTAACTACAACCTATAATCTCTATCATTATCATGCACTATATTTTTTCAGACCAGAATATTTTGCCAGGGTAAAATTACACAAAACTCTCTCAACCACAGGTCTCCTGCACATGATCGTAAAAATAACTGTCGTAATAAATGTTATCCACAATGATACTCTTTTGCAAACTTGCAGTTTGAAATAAATAGAAAAGTATTAGGAATAATTTATGCATAATTAATCTTGAAAAATATTTCAATTTTAAGTTTTCATGAATAAGAATCAGCCTTATTTTTGGATATAAACACGGCGCATAATCTGCATTTGTGATACCTCTATATTACTGTTATATAGGACTATTCTTAAGCTCAATGCCGTTTGAAAGCGCCAGTGTTATATGTTTATGCGTTTTATTTAACGATTTATGTAGTAGTTGTTGAGATGGTCTTGTGGGACCATCGACGCTCTTTATAGTCCAAGTTTAATTGAGGTTTAAATACGATCAACCGAGCCATGCTTTAAATTAATGCTTTACTGGCTAGGGACTGTATAACGCATAATACATGCGTAATTATAATAATGATTGATTTGTTTATATTATTATTAATTTATATATCATACTGTATAGCTATACGAGGCCTATGTTAGTTCGCCAAACAATGTGACTAACGGTGAGGGCGTCAGCACGTTAAAATACCGTACATTATAAAATAAGATCATTGTTACATGCCCTTGGAAATTAATAATGTACTTAACTTCCATCGGTGACCTGATTTTTATTTCGATAACTCGTGTTTATATTATTCTTTTATTATTATTATTGTTATTATTGTTATTATTATTATTATTATTATTATTATTATTATTATTTATTATTATTATAATTATTCTTATTATTATCATTACTATCATTATTATTATTATTATCATTATCATCATTATTATTATCATTATTATTATTATTATTGTTATTTGTTAATATCATTTTACAAGTGTTATAATTTTATTATAATTATTATTAACAATATTATTATTGTGCATACTATATTTATTAATGTTATTATTATTATTAATGTTTTTAGCGCCACCTGCTCATAGAGAAGTAGTCGCATGTCAACAACCACCAATAAGTAATCCAAGAATAATGGATCGGCAACATTCCATGACGTCAAAGCTAGACCCCACAACATTTGATCCTTCCAGCGACATGTACAAGCCACCACCAGAACCTGTAAGTTATCACTTAATCGGTCTGTATATCATTTTAGCATTAAAATATAGTAAATGTTCTGAACATGATCAACAGTAGTCTGCCTGTGGCATTTTCTTTTACATTAATACTGTGATCCTTTTCACTCATTGTTCGTACGAAAATGTTTATGTTGGCGTAGCTTTTTCTCTCCATCCAGCATTCAGTGTTTTTCTCCCTCTATTTTTCCAGTATTCTTAAATAAACATTGAATGACAATCTAGTTTAATACATATCCAACTCTTTTTTTTTAGTCCAATCGAGCTTCCCTCCTCATTTATGATTTAGAACACTCTTATCATTGGTAATTCTTAATGTTCAGCTTAATCTCTATCAATCCCTCCCATGCCCACATCACTACAGCTTTTGATTATGTATCTCCCTTTCGCATGTTGCATATGAACTTCAGTACGACTGACGTTTTGTCTTAAATGCGTTTGTTCTCAATACTGGCACTTGTGTTTATGGTCTGCTTAACTGCTGAGATACTGGAATTATCGTTAGTAATTCTTACTGCCCAGATTAATCTTAATCAGAGTCCACTCTTTGCCCACATCTCAAAAGCTTTTATCATATCTATCGTATCTTCCGTTTACTATGTTGCATATGTACCTGCTTCAAGAGTGTTCAAATTATGTTTACATACTGAGACACGGGTATGTATGATGCGTTCTACTCTGAATAATCCATTTAGTTTTAACTGCGCAAGTCTGTCGAAAGTCACATAAACAAATCATGTAGGCCTGTTCATATGTATTCCTGATGTAACATTTTTAACAAGCATGCATACCCTTTGAGATACAACCTATAAGACTATTACTTAAATTGTGAAATTGTGAAAGGTATACAAAATTTATGCAATAATTAAATGTTATTCAAATTGAGATTACTGCGTCGCAGTTCATGTTTGTCATAACTGAAATTTGTAAGTCACTAATATTTATTTTGCATATCTAATTAAACCATTGAAGTAATATTGTAAGTGCATTGTTATTTTCAACCTAAAAGAAGAAACATTCTTTATCTACAAATACCTTCTAGGCCTATCTATTAGGGACAACCTACACATTTAGACGAATACAAGAATAGTATGGTAATATATAGAGATCTACAGAAATTAATTATATTGTTTAAAATAGAAATAGTTTGTACTGACAGGGCGTCAACGGATATTATATTAGCAATGGGAAGGCCATTTTATTTTGCATTTAAGCTAAATTTCCCAGCTAAGCGGATGCTCATACTATGTCTAGGTATGGTGTTTAGGTGAAGACATGTCATGAGTTGAACTTTGGATTCGAAAGATTGGAAGGAAAGAATATTAACCATCAAACTACAGCTCTCTTCATCTTTTGCTTAAGTATTTGTAGGGGAAGATGGGGGTGGGGATTGGAGTATTCATGTAAGACAATCGAGATTACAAATGTGTAAGTTTTAATTTTTTGTCTCAGTATGTTGTTGATATGAATACAATTCATCAAACATTTTAATATTTCTCTTTATCTTAGCCCAGGAAAAAGTCATTAGTGGAAGGACCTAGTCTTGGAATTCTGAATTTTGAATTAAAATATTCGCCTGATATGAATTTATTAACTCTGCGCTTGATCGAAGCAAGGAATTTGCAGCCGCAAGATTTTAGCGGAACGGCTGATCCGTACTGTAAAGTTACCATTCTGCCCAACTGTCCAAAAACGATGCAAAGTAAAGTGCTTAGGAAGACTTTGAACCCGCAGTTCAAAGAGAGTTTTGTATTTGAGATTCCAGAATTTGATATACATAGGCAGACTGTTAAAATACAATTGTACGATTTTGATCAGTTTTCCCGAGACGATTATATAGGCGATGTTTTACTTCCGCTAGATAATGTGGATCTTAGTGACAAGTTAGAAGTTTGGAAGGAAATCAAGAAGTTGAAGGAAAAGAAAATGAAGGTAATTATTATTAAATGACTAATATTTGTAATAGAGTAATTAGCTATTTGATACATGTTATACAACACATATGTTTAAATCACAGGAAGTTTGAATGCACAATGCAATGATACAGATAAAAAATGTATTAGAAAAAGTGTCATAAAAATTCATAAAATTGTAAA
>NW_022694700.1:515216-517848 GCF_011630105.1 Anneissia japonica | reverse complement strand
AATTAAACTATAAATTTGTTATTGTACAAACAACGTATACTTTAGGTACCGGTACGCGTTGCAAACGTAGTTTATTTCTCAATCCATTTGTTCGAAAAGTGAGAACGGTTAGATATCAGATATGTCTGCACTAAATCAGGGAATGTTGGTTAGGAAGTAAAATTGCATAATATGTATGATAGAGCATTCAACACCTGATATGAATTCATTAGATGCAAGCCTTGTCAAAGTAAATTAATCTCTTATCTTATATACCGTTAGTTAGGTGTCAATTTCTTTATTATCATAACAGAAACACACGTAGACACGTGATAGTCACTGAGTTGTTTATCGTTCGCAGGGGATAATTATACATGTACGAATTAATGCCCCATGCCAAAGACAAAGTTATTAGAGTAAAGTGTCTAAAGGCTACAGCAGAAAATTGCGTTGATATGTTTAGAAATAGGGAACTTACAATGCATAGCTCAATCCCTCACGTTTGCACCACCAATATCTCATGCATATGATGAAATTTTTTTTGTCAGCTACATAAATCCTGAATACTCAAGAGTATATTATATTATCGTTATGTCAATGTATAAACATAAAATTTCACTTCGGATTTGATATGTGGTTTTTCTTGTAGTGTATCGAGTTCTTTTTTGCTCCCAATTACATTTACATACACAAATAACAGCCCTACCAGAATGAGTAAATTGTCTAAAACTCTTTTCAGATTATCACATTGTCTTTGACAACAAACTGTTGTTTGCCTATATATAGTCATGTTGTGCCTATATATGGTTATGATGTGATATGTCATCATGACCATAATTAAGGAGTATCATGGTTTGTCAAATAAAATGCTATAGTCAGCACAGGGCTTTAGAAAAGACATGGCTGATGAATAATATGTTATAAAGTTCAAAGTTCAAAGATCAATTTATTCTATTCTATTTATTTTATTAGACCAAATGACCAGTAGGCCTAAATGTTTCAATACAAAACTTAAAGAAAATTAAATATTGTTTTCGAAAAATAAAATGTTTACCTCATGCACAGCATGATTTCATAAGAATACACAATACACTATATAGCCATGAAGTAAACACTTTATGTGACTTGAATAAGTATGTTCACAATATTGCACGAACATACGCTCTCAAATTATAGTAAGCGAAGGTGTCGTGGTCAAGATCTAATTTGCATATTCATTTAATCGTACATAAACGTAACATGATGAACCAACATACAAATAAGAAAATAGGTCGTATTACAACACGATTCTAATGCACTTTTTGTTTTTAGTAAATCTGTTTTACCCTGAAAAACAAGTCACAGAAATATTTGTTTAATTATGCAATATTAAAAGTATTTTTCTTTGAGGCAATAATTCAGCAAAGCTAAAATATATCAAATCAAATATTTATTTTCCATGTAATTACAACATATAATAGGCCTAAAATATACTATATTGTAAATATAGAAGTCAGGTGCATTGAAGGAGGCTGTTATATGTTTTGAAGTTTAACAGAACTTCGAGGCATTACTACATTTTCGGAGTTGTAAAGACCTATAACATGATCAATAGAGAAAGAAAAAAGAAACATTGAACGGAATAGATTAAATCATAGTTTGAAAGCTGTTATGACACTGACTATGTAAGTGGAATGATAAATTGCAGGGCCGGCGGAACGTTTTTCAAAGTGTGGGGCCCCACTTATAAGCAGGTGCGTAACAGGGGTCTTGGGTCTGGGGGGGGGGCAAAGGTAATAATTTTCCCGGTTAGTAATTTATGACTTGGTGTGATACCCCCCCCCCCATATAGAAAACAATATGACATATTTTATTATTAATATAGGCCACACACGTGTGTTTGAAGCTAAAATATAAACATTTTCATCGTGGTTTTACTTTATTACAATTCATAGGCCTGTTCTTTCACCATCATTACACAATGAGGCCCTTCTTTTAGGTAAAACGATCTATCTTAAATTTTCTTTCTCAAGTTTGGGACTATTATGTTTTTAAATAACTTAGAAGGCAAAGGAGTGCAAGCACAATATTTAAACACAAATGAAAAATGTTTGTGTTTTTAATTCTAATTTCGTCAGAATTGATCAAAACTCCCTAAATGTGCAATTTTTAGAGGAAATTGGCCTACCTCAACAAGAAATGCTCTTATGTTATATATGGCCACACTGGTTTTTTAAAACTGAATATAAGCATTTTCCTTATGGCTTTATTTATTACAAACATATTCTTTCAACATCATTACACATTGAGGCCCTTCTTTTAGGTAAAACGATCTATCATAAATTTTCTTTCTTGAGTTTGGGACTATATGTTATAACTTAGAAGGCAAAGGAGAGCAAGCACAAGCTTTAACATTACAAAATGCGCGCGAAGCGCGCGAAATTTTTTTGTTTTTTTAATTCTAATTTCGTTGGAATTGATCAAAACTCCCTAAAATGTGCAATTTTTAGAGGAAATTGGCCTACCTCAACAAAATATGCGATTTAAAATTTGGGATTTTCAGGCACTTTCCCGGGTGAAAAGGGCATTCAATGGGGAAAGACTTTCCACAGATGGATATTTTCCCCTTGTCCCCCGGTGGTTACGCCACTGCGGAGAATACCTGGCGGCTTAG
>NW_022694700.1:513882-515200 GCF_011630105.1 Anneissia japonica | reverse complement strand
GCGCTATGGACACTTTTTGAAGTGGAGAAGGGGTTGCAGGCCGGGGTATTGTGATATCTGTTCATTATATCTTCCTTTTTATTCTTGTCTTTAGGCCTATTTTTCTCTTCTCTTTTTATTATTCTTTTTCCTTTCTTTTTCTTTCTCCTTCCTTCTATTTCCCTCCCTCTCCCCTTTTTCTTTTCTCTTCTTACCCAGCCCGGTACGACAGCTTGGTCAGCCCAGTAAAAACCTTCAGGGGGGAGGACAGTCTTTCTTCTTCCCTGTTACGCCACTGCTTATAAGATGAATAGAAATATGAATCATGCAGATCTGGAATCAAATCTAGGTGGTGGGGTCAACATTCCTCCCCCGGGAAAATTTCGATTTCTAGATGACGGGAAATTCTGAGGTGCCTTTTAATTACTCTTATGTTCTTCAAAATTCAAGGTTTTCCCATCTTGAAAACGGTCAATTTTTTCCCATTGTTATTACAGTAAATAGGGCTTATGTGCGTATACATATATATACCGGTAACAATTTAAAAAAAATGAGTAGTTGCATACGAATTTTCCATGAATCGATGAATCCCAAAAGAAAGGGGGGTCCGGGGTTCTTCTCCAAAAAAATTTTGAGTCCTAGAAGGCGGGAAATGAGCTTTCCCGACTTCTGAGGTGTCTTTTAAATTAAAGTCATTAAAAAATACTTCAGAAGTCGGGAAATCTCATTGTCTACCATTTAGAAATCAACATTTTCCCGGGAAGCTTTCCCTGGGTTCATTGATTCATTATAATAATTTTCAAGAGGGGAACACCTTGAATTTTGAAGAACTTAAAAGTAATTAAGTTCTTCAAAATTCAAGGTTTTCCACTCTTGAAAACGGTCAGATAATTTTTTCCCATCGTTATTACAGTAAATAGGCCTTATGTGTGTATACATACATAAAAAAGATTAAGTAAGTTGCATATGTAGTTTTTCCATGAATCGATAAATCCCAAAAAGAAAGGGGGGGGGGGTCCTGCGGTTCTTTCCCGGGAAATTTTTGATTCCTAGGTGGCGGGAAATGAACTTTCCCGACCTCTGTGGTGTCTTTAAATGACTTTTAAATTCTTCAAAATGATTCAATTAATCAATGAACTCCAAAGCTAAAAGGGGTTCGGGTTCCCCCGGAAAAATTTCGATTTCTAGATGGCGGGAGATGAGCTTAACTGACTTCTGAAATGTCTTTTAATGACTTTTAAAGTACTTCAAAATTTAAAGTTTTCCCCTCTTAAAAAAGGTCAGGTAAATTTTTCTCATTTTTTATTTTATGTGTGTATACATACATATACAAATGAGT
>NW_022694700.1:499309-513514 GCF_011630105.1 Anneissia japonica | reverse complement strand
CTTTCTCAAGTTTGGGACTATTATGTTTTTAAATAACTTAGAAGGCAAAGGAGTGCAAGCACAATCTTTAACCCTAACAGATACGCGCGAAGCGCGCGAAAAATGTTTGTGTTTTTAATTCTAATTTCGTCAGAATTGATCAAAACTCCCTAAATGTGCATTTTTTTAGACGAAATTGGCCTACCTCAACAAGAAATGCTCTTATGTTATATATGGCCACACTCGTTTTTTTTAAAAACTGAATATAAGCATTTTCCTTATGGCTTTATTTATTACAAACATATTCTTTCAACATCATTACACATTTTAGGTAAAAAGATCTATCATAAATTTTCTTTCTTGAGTTTGGGACTAAAAATTTTTTGTTTTTTTAATTCTAATTTCGTCGGAATTGATCAAAACTCCCTAAAATGTGCAATTTTTAGAGGAAATTGGCCTACCTCAACAAAATATGCGATTTAAAATTTGAGATTTTCAAGCACTTTCGGCACTTTCCCGGGTGAAAAGGGCATTCAATGGGGAAAGACTTTCCACAGATGGATATTTTCCCCTTGTCCCCCGGTGGTTACGCCACTGCGGAGAATACCTGGCGGCTTAGATCAAATGCGCTAAGGACACTTTTTGAAGTGGAGAAGGGGTTGCAGGACGGGGTATTGTGATATCTGTTCATTATATCTTCCTTTTTATTCTTGTCTTTAGGCCTATTTTTCTCTTCTCTTGTTATTATTCTTTTTCCTTTCTTTTTCTTTCTCCTTCCTTTTATTTCCCTCCCTCTCCCCTTTTTCTTTTCTCTTCTTACCCAGCCCGGTACGACGGCTTGGTCAGCCCGGTAAAAACCGTCAGGGGGAGGGGGAGGACAGTCTGCCCCCTCCTCTGTTACGCCACTGCTTATAAGATGAATGGGAATATGAATCATGCAGATCTGGAATCAAATCTAGGTGGTGGGGTCAACATTTCGATTTCTAGATGACGGGAAATTCTGAGGTGCCTTTTAATTACTCTTAGGTTCTTCAAAATTCAAGGTTTTTCCATCTTGAAAACGGTCAGGTAATTTTTTCCCATTGTTATTACAGTAAATAGGGCTTATGTGCGTATACATACATAACAATTTTCAAAAAATGAGTAGTTGCATACGAATTTTCCATGAATCGATGATTCCCAAAAAGAAAGGGGGCCCGGGGCTCTTCCCCAAGAAAATTTTGATTCCTAGAAGGCGGGAAATGAGCTTTCCCGACTTCTGAGGTGTCTTTCAAATTAAAGTCATTAAAAAATACTTCAGAAGTCGGGAAATCAATATTTCCTCCCTTTATTATTTTTTGATAAATACCAATTTATCATTCCATTTACATAGTCAGTGTCGTAACAGCTTTCAAACTAGGATTTGATCTATTTCGTACAATGTATTTCTCCCTTTCACTATTGATTATGTTAAAGGTCTTCGGAACTCTGAAAATGTGTTATGCCTTGAAGTTCGGTTAGTTAAAACTTCAAAACATATAATAACCTCCTTCAATGCAACTGACTTCAATATTTACAATATAGGTATCTATTTTAATAGGCCTATTATATGTTGTAATTACATGGAAAATAATTATTTTATTTGATTTAATAATATAGGTCATATTTTAGCTTTGCTGAATTGCCTCAGAGAAAAATATTTTAAATATTGAATAATGTCTTTCATAATAATTAAACAAATGTTACTGTTTTTTTTCTGGGTAAAACTGATTTCCTAAAAACAAAAAGTGCATTAGAATCAGTTGTAATACTACATATTTCTTATTTTTATGTTGGTTCATCATGGTTCATCATTCACGTTATGTACGTAATGAATATGCAAATTAGATCTTGACCATGACACCTTCGCTTACTAGTGAGAACGTATGTTCGCGCAAAAGTGTGAACATACTTATTCAAGCCGCATAACGTGTTTACTCCATGGTTATACAGTACTTATAGTGTATTGTGTATTCTTACCAAATTATGCTGTGCATAAGGTAAACATTTTAAACATTGTATATATACCTATATATATTAATATAGACCTATATATATATATATATATATATATATATAGTGTATAAGAGTATAGGCCTATACATACATATGTTGCAAATACAAATATACAAATATATATAGGCCTATATATATATATATATATGGGCCGATAGGCCTACATACATATGTTATATATACATATATACACCTATATTTACATATATATACACATATACATAACACATTTACCTTTATTTATAAATATTTGTTATCCCAAAAAATAAATTAATCTTGAAATTTATTTTACTAGAATATGGAGGTGCCTAATCTGGGTGATATAATGTTCTCGCTATCTTATCTGGAGACAGCCGAACGTCTTAATATAGTTATTCTGAAAGCACGAAACCTGAAACAAGTTAGTGAAAAGAAAGATCCAGGTTAGTAACAAAGCCACGCATGTCACATCACGTACATCAGTTCTATGGAGGCTGAATATAGAATAACCATAGAGCTATTCACTAATATACATATTTATTTACATAATCTCCTCGATTTTGTTTTAAAATAGAAAAAAAACTCGTATGTATTGGCCGCTCTTGTTCAATTTTTAAAGGCCCTTTTCATGTCTTAGATTATGAATTTATTTGTAAAACATATTAATTTTCCCCTCCGAAGCCAGGCATTAAGATGTTGGACAACATTATTATTATTATCATTGTCATCATCATTATCGAAATTATTATCATCATTTTTATTTGTATGTATGTTTATATGTTTTAATACAACTGGATTGGATTGGATTAGATTTATTCAGTGTAAACACCAAGGATAGCCCACGAAAGTCTAGAAGAAGACTTGTTTCCAGTAGGGTCCTTCTGGTGGTGATTGGGCAGAACACCGGGAGACAATCCCCTATTCTTTTCCGAAGAGTTCTTTAACGTGCACATGGGCCATTAATGCACACGAGACCAACGGCTTAAACGCCTCATCCGAAAGACAGTGCGCTATTGTAACTTGTATTTCATCCCTCCAATTGAAACACAAGGAGAGGCAGCGATGGGAATTGAACCTAGAGATATCCACGGTTCAGCGCACACATAATGGCTACCCCCAGATTAGTCGACTAAGCTGCTCCCTCTTCCTCAACAACGTTGTTTTATTCTTATTTTTATTTATTTTATTTATTTTTTTCTTTATCAGATCCGTACGTGAAAGTATCTGTATTTCATGCGGGGAAGCGGTTGAAAAAGAAGAAAACCACGTCTAAACATAGTATAGTCCATCCTGTCTTTAATGAAGCCCTAGTTTTTAACGTTTCGAAGAACTTTCTGAAATACTTAAAATTGGAAGTTAGTGTCATTCACGACAACAGGGTTGGACAGAATGAGGTAAGATTAATATGAGACATTTTTAAATATTCAAACCTGGGTCCTTCTGCTATAATTATTATTACTATTGAGGCCTATTGCGTTGTAAAAGGAGTTATCAATGCAATTGAAAGGATCAGTACTTCCAAAAACAAGTTTAGTTTAATGGAATACTATGTAGTAGTGCAAAATAGGCATTGCTATAAAAGACAATTTTTACAAAATTGGAATTAGATATACGCGCTAAGGTAGGCTGAGGTTGAGGTAAATTTGAACTGCAACACTAAGAAAATATGATAGGATTGTAGATTTGTTGTCCACCTTGTTATAATTACCTTGATCTGACATTAGACCGTTGGTTCCATATGGAAGCATATTTGCACATGCGTACAAAATGCGATTTCTACAGGATCAAATCAAATCGTATCGTATATAAAGACGTAGTGTGTAATGAAATGTTTAATTGTTGAAATTAGCAATAAAATTAAAAATCTAATTTTAAATTGTTCATTTCAGGTTCTAGGCAAGGTGATAGTTGGACCAGATTCACATGGAGAGGAGCTTGCTCACTGGAATGACATGATTACCTCAAGCAAGGCCGTTGCAAGATGGCACCGACTCTTTCCATGATAGCCTATGTTTTTTTAATTTATTTTACTAAACCACATGTACGGATGATATTCGTTGGATATGATAATATGGTGTATCACCATGACATTGCTATGTCAAGTTTCGGCATCTCCGACGGCCTAATAAAGTTAAGCACTTTGAGGATTAGCTTAAAACAGCACGTGCTGTCTCAATGCAAGACGAATGCAAAAGAAAAAGTGAGTCTCACGCCTCCAAGCAAGGCCTAGTATTTTGATGTCTAGGTTTGCATTGACGAGTCCAAGTCCATCTACGTATCAAGTACTGTACTTGAAATACTAGGCAAATATTAGTAGTGATACTTAAATACCGTCACACAGTAATGTTACTACTCTTAATAAGCTATACTATCGCAAATGGCTGAGATTGCTGCTCAAAATAATATCTACAATTCTCAAGTATATGTATGATCTGACGTCAGTAAACAGATAATGTCATAATATATAATATGTATACACTTGTAATAGAATTGAAATACATATATACATGCAGTAAATACTGTTTTTCAAAGGTCTAAAAGCGATAAATACTCAAACAATTGATATATAGGCATGTGTATCCGATTAGCCTGTTTTACTTTCATTTCAACTAAACGATGGCGATTATTGGTAGAAGCAATTGCAATGGTGCTATAAAATTTTGCCGCATGTTGGTCGTTAGGGAAAAGGACAGTAATTTAGGACTAATGATTTAATACGGGAGAATCCATCATGTAGATGGTAGGTGTTACTGATGATGATGATAATGATGATGATAATACGATGAATATGGTGGTATAGAAGATATTATTGATAGATGATACTGATTTTTAAAAAATAATAATGAAGGTGAGTTTTATTTATTTGATGATTAATATTAGAATACCGGATTTTGTTATTACTGTTTAATACAAGACTGATCAAGGTGATAAAATATCATGATAATTATTATGAAGATGGGATTAATAATAAGGAAAATAATTATGAGTATAAATAACAATGGTGGTGTTAGTATTTGATTACCTGACCTATTGTGTATAAATGGTAATACACTACTGTAAATACAAGTAACAAGGAGTGAAATTTGAGGGCTAAGATTATGACGATGATATGAATATTATAACGATACTAAAAATGATGGAGAGGATAAATGGTGGTGGCCGTAGTGTTATGTAGGTAAATGGTATTTGATACACGTATTATAGACGGATGAAATATGAGGCTGGGAAAACACATAAGAAAGATAAGATGAATGACTGATATTTTTTGGAAATATCAGTCTCCCTGACTATCTCAATTTAAATTACCAACGTAAGCCGCAATTTATTCTCGAGTTGTCACTGTTTAAGGTGACGTTTCCTTCTGCAGATGTTAAAATAATCTCAATGAAGGAACTTTATTGATCGTGCCCTACGGTGCGGTATTTTCTCATTTTTTCTTCTCGGTAGCTTTCGTGCATATGAATTTTTTAGTACATTATTCCATGGAATTTAGTTATGGATATATTCGTATCGTATGTTTATGTAATGAGAGAGATAACCCTACAGGTTAATACCACTCGAATAAGGAACGTAAATGATGTTTTTAAAACCAAGGTGAACAAGCGTAGTGTACTAAATATATATTTTTTAAATATTTGTGTGTATTTTGAGTTGATGTACTGTGTATGTTGTTGATATTATTTGACTATCTTCATATTTGAATGATATTTATTTAGGAAATCGATTGTTACTTAGAGGTCGAAGTGGTATATTAAAGGGCTACATGAAATTTAAGTAAAATCGTGTCTGTTTGCTTAAAGTAAGTCTTTTATTACATCTATGACCTATTACATGCCTTTTCCTACATTTTGTCTAGTGTTGCCAAAGTTTATTGAGATACGTACACATATACATAAGTAGAATGCGGACGTAATATTAGTGGCAATAGAAACATTGGATGATTGTAAAACAAACACATTGTACCTTGGATATGAAAGCTTAAACAATACCTTAAGGGTACGCAATCAGAGTGAGTTATGCTATCAAAAATAGTACCAAATGATAAAAAAATATAACAAGATAAAAACCGATATAGGCAATACAAGCCATTCTCCTTGACAGCGAGAGGTTGCAGGTCCGAAAAGTATATAGGCTTATCCTATATGTGCCTTATAAATAACATATAAGGCCTTTATGTAATTATATATATATTTATATATACATTGAATATATACGATATATAATATATCTAATTATATATATATATATACATGTATATCATTATTTAACATAATACAACGGCATTACAAACAAATAATGTGTTGTGTAAGTAATTTTTTTAACCCCTTTGTAAAATGTTTTACGATTAGGCCTATTCATTATTATAATAATGAATTGTTAATTCATTCTATTGATAACAGTGATATTGAATTTCAATATTTGTTTTGAAATATCTAGTAGACTATGTATCTAGAGAAGAAATTAGGTCAATGTAGCTCTGAAAGCGAATACAAAATAAAGCAACCTGACTATGATCTCAGAATAAATGTATGTGTGTTTAGTCGTGTCAAAAGATAGTGCTACTCACATCCGTATTAAAAACATTTTAACATCTAGGCCTGTTATTATCACTGGCATTCACTTAATAACAAGCTTTCAAATTTCTTATATCTGGAAGGTAATTTCTGTTTCCAAATGGTAGGACAATAGGTTCATTATATAATGCGTCATGTACGGTACCTAACGTATCAGTGCGCCCACAGTCGGCAGGCAGAAAAAAACTACGATTGTATAAATACAGTATTTACTCTGAAGAATCAGACAGTTAACGATCTTCGCCATAATTCACTAGAAATACGGTAATTATATGTGATTACAATTCAGATAGGCATAATACATTTGTCTTGGATAAATTCTGACTTGTCCTCACAGATAAGTTAAATCATGAGACGCAAACATCGAGCTCTAGGCCCTCCGCTTTTATAATGATTTGTATCCTCAACAACTTAGTTTTCAGATCGCAATGCTGTGACAATAAAGAAGAAGCAAAATACCAAGATACTTTAGTTGTCATTCAAATCAAGTTGCTGCTTAATACTTTCACACAAATAAAGTATAATCAAAAATAGATAATACTACAGCCCTCAAATACATAGAAACAAGATTTTATAAATCGTATCAATCATAGTTCATCAACGACAGTTTCTTATTATAGTTTTATGAAAATAGACGTCTCCGGTGAGAATTGAACCCACAATCTCTCCGTGAGCTTCATACCGTTTAGACCACAGAGGACCGGACGATATCATTACGGATCTAAGACCACTAGTCTCTCTCTATCCCTTCAAACAACTCGAGGGTTCACGCACAGTGGAGCTAATTTTTAAGCTACGTAATAGCATAGGTCCGTTGGTAAATCATAGAAAATAATCTTCAAATCAAATTGCTGCTTAGCACTGGGAACGGAAATAATGTATAAATCAAATAGATAACGATACAGTGCTTAAATACATAGGAACACTTCACCCGTTACTCTAACCCCATCTGTGGGAAACAATATTCATCACAAGCAAAACAGCCAAGATTCTGTCATTATGTCGTTATAACAATTTTTAACCATATTGTCAATGACGCTATTAAAGCAGTGAGGCGTGATTATCTCAGGTACATCACTTTCTCCGCCCGTACCCCATTCAAATTCAACCAAACAAACAAAACATTTTTCATGTACCACTGCCAGTTTTTACAGTCAAACTGTGTAGACATAATGTCTCCGAAGAGAGCGCAAGTGGGTAGGTGGCGAAATCCGCCCAGAACCCACACTATCTTTTTGTGGCACCATAGCAACAATATCCAAGGGGCGGGGCTTAGCGGAACTAGATCCGTTTAACAATTTTAAATGCAAAATCTTCTTTAACCGAGGTTCATTATCTGTAATAATCACATTAATTTTTTTTACTCATTGAGCTTCTCAATTGAGTAACCCTCCCTGACGAGAAAGAATGGAACAGAATCACCTGGTGTCTCAACTGTGCGTCATGATATATTGATGACCCTATTACCAGGATTTGCTCAATGACGTGGCACGAGGGCTTTAGGCTATATTTAATTCAAGATATACAGTAAGATAAGACCCCATTTTACCAACCGATGAATTTCGGGAAGGAGCTTCAACGCAACATTTAGTATTTGTTTTATTATCATTTTATTTTCGTTGTGGTACCCTTGTTCATGAACTCTATTATCCATATTTTCATATTTATGGACATATTTTACGTGACTAATAATGATCATCATCGACTGCTTTGAGAGAGAATTTTAAGAGAGTGTACCAGTATTCTAGATACTGCCCAAGCCCGACCTATCCAAAACCCCCAATATCTAGACTCGGCTTTAAAAAAGAGAGAAGCTAAAACAAAGTTTAGATAATTATTATTATACATTACCTTTTTCTTTTTGCCTAAAATGATTCCATTTTAGACAAGCCAAAATGCATGAAATATGTGTGCTGTTCATATTACAATTTGGACTAAGAAAATAGGACTGACCCTGATTGTTAATTGTCACTTAGGAAAACACAACGATTGTTTGTTTGGTCTAATCTAATCTCGGACACTCAGGATGAGTGTTTGTTTGTGTGTTAGTTGCATATCCATATCGCACGTCTACAGGTCTAAATACGTGGGTGACCGTGTGGTAGACTGTATGCCGCGCATTTTTTTTTTAACACGAAATGCGGGCTCCTGATAATGAACTCGTAATGGCGTACAAAAAGCAGCGGAAGACAACATTGAGTTTCTTCATACAATAGAGGTACATTTAGGCCTATAACGCATTGTCATGACCCCTATATGAAATATCATATTGTTACCCAGGTAACTGAACAAACGCCTATGGAACATGCCAAGATACAAAAGCATGTAGATGGAACCAATTAAAGTGTTTTGGCAAAAGAATCAGTCGAATCGAAATTCATTGCGTTCCACTAACCATGCGAGGCCTAATCCCCTTGATTCATGAGAATAGTAGCAATTGTTTCACCTTATTAGTAATAAAGTAATAGTCCTAATATTACAGAGACAAAAAAAAAACAAAAAAAAACAAAAAAAAACAAAAAAACCCAAAACAATAAATTCATGTTGGGGAAAAAGAAGTCTTCTTTAATGTGTGGGCGCTGTTTATAAAACCGCATGCTTGTGAAGACGTTGAGAGATATTGATACAAGATCATATCTGCCTTGCCTATTCAAATAAAAAACAGTATTGCAAACAATTTTTAGGGCCTATTATAACAATCAGAATAGCTAATGCATTCCAACCCTCCTATTGGCTTTGTTCATCGAATTTTGAGGGGTTTAATTGAGAGGAAAAATTTTAGGGGGAGTTTATCGAAATTGGGGCGTTTGTTTGAATAAATACGGTATGGAGCTAAAAATTCACTTATAATATTGCAGCGTTTTATCGCAAATTGAATGATCTACATATTTACATAATTCGAGACTCGGAAGCCTTTTTGTTTTCATTATAGAAAATATCCAATATACTTTTTAGTATCATGTTTATGAGTCGATTAATCACACGTACGTTGTTTTTGCAGCATCAATGCACACAGCATTCGTGCGGCCACATCACATCTGTAGATATTTTTACTGCATTTATGTCAAAAATTATTAAATACGATATAATGCAGTAGCCAGCCATTGGGACAGTTTGGACAGTCCCACACAATTTTTCTATTGGCTTCACATTATTTATACAGAGAATGGGTCCCCATTTTCAAAAACGTGTCTAAATTATGTAATTTTTGAAAAAAGTCCGCTTTTTGAAATAATGGGTCCAGGTTATTTGAATTTCGCTTAAAATGGGTCTACCCTGAAATTATTGACGCGCACTGTAGGAAAATCCTGGCTAAGGCATTGGATATTAATATAGGCAATTAATCAGGTCTTTATTTAAATTCAAATAATTCATACAAACATCAAAAAAAGAGTGCAAAAACTGATCTACATGATTATTAGTGAGATTGTGCAAAAAGTTATTATTTCGGAAAGTTGAGAAGGAAAGTACAACGTCAACGTTCAGAAAGGTGAGATAGGCACAAACATAGGCCCTATTAGAGGGCTTAGCTAAAGGCAAACCCAGAAATAAACTTTTATTATCTGATTCTTAAACCATACATAGAAGAACTATATTTGACATAAAGAACGACTTTGTATATAGGTATTAATTTCTGGGATATTGGTGGCAAGTAAAAAGTGAGATTTATCGTGGATGATTACAACATAATAAATAATAAATATTGTTAATGAATGAGGCTATTTTGTAATCCAAGCATTTATACATAAGACACTGATATATTTATCATGGTCATCATAAATATTTCATAAAATCAGATGTAGATAGATGAGAATTTGTCATACAACCTGTTTTGAATTGTATATTTGTCGACCTTACTACGCTGCAAATATTTATACTTAAAAATTAAATACCGTATTAGATAAATTAACTGCATTTA
This sequence comes from Anneissia japonica, assembly GCF_011630105.1. Lineage (NCBI taxonomy): Eukaryota > Metazoa > Echinodermata > Crinoidea > Comatulida > Comatulidae > Anneissia > Anneissia japonica. The sequence continues at coordinate 503,029 of NW_022694700.1, read as the reverse complement.
ATATTACCTGCAGCTTTCTGGATTTTACTTTGAACATAATTTAAACGAAGTTTTAAACATAATTTATTTTCAATTAGGCCTATCAAAAAATATTGTCATAAATTATAATTTCAAATTTACCAATTTCACAGTCAGTTGATCACGTGACGCACGTCTAAATGAAATTAAAAAAATTAATCACTCCTATGAAATTTAATTTGTTTTTTTTAAATAAACAGTAGGGTCATATTATTAGAAGTAAACTAATGGGCTATTACAGGCTCATACTGTGATTAACTGTGTTGAATAGTTTCGTAATGGGCCTATCTGGTTCATCAGCAAATGGTAAAATTATTCGGGCAAAATGTAAATCATTAACAAGACAAGATAATATGGTCCCACATTGTTTGTCTGTGAGTCGTGGTACAAAGTACAAATGTAAGGGTCAGTCAATATTTAACATCAAGGCGGCATATATAACTGCAATCGGAACTTTAGTCTTCTTAGCATTCTGTAGTAGTCGGCCTGTAAGATCGTGAGAGTTGTCAGGAATTACCGGTATACGTACGGTAGGTCATCTTCAGGTTTTCATAAAACAAAATACTGCTTCTAATCTAATCAGAATATTTATCTATTGTCTTAATTTAAAAATATCACGTTTTTCCTCCTATATAGTTAATTATACAATATGCCGGAAATCAAATTTCTAATGGAAAGTAGAGCTAACTGGAAAAATTTCTTCAGGCGTAACCATACGAGGGCGACTAAAGTAAAATTAGTAGGCTTAAGTTCATTGTTACCATTTTAAAATATATTCCTTTCTGTATCAAATTTCTTTTATTTTATATCGAGGACAGCAATAATATATTAGTCCATGTATATTTGGTTCAATGAGTGAGTTTAGCAAATTGACTGCAGTACTATACTTGTCTTAAGCATGAACAATATAGAATATTCTTATCAACGAAGCGCCTAATTTGTAAGCTTAGGTCTAGATGCGATGGATATTGTGAAAGACCTCTGACCAGCCTAAAAAATATAATTCATTATGGATTTGTTTTTATATGCATTTGCAAAGACCAAAACAAAAATAGGATGGAATAATATATAGGCTTCTTTATGTATTTCGAGGTTATGAGTTTGTCGCCCTCAAGTGATCTATCGTTATCCTACATAATTCAATGTACAGAATTAAGTGTTGTTCAAAAATAGCGTTTAAAATGAATATCAATACGACATACCGGTAACTTGACTGACTGACTATAAAATGTGAGCTCGTGATTTTGTGACTCACTGGCAAGTGTTTATAAAAGTTTACGAAGTAATGGTTGTTTGAATTGACCACGTGGAGGAACGTGAGACTTAACGGTATGTAGACCCACGAACTCAGTCACAAAATGCTGAGCTGCTTCTTGTTTTCTCTGTATTTACTTATATAATATAGCATGTTCGTGTTGATCTCAATATAAAGATATAACATAATATTCTTCCCTCTGTTATTTTAGGGAGCTCGCTACTCTTATACATGGTCCTGCATATTGATCAACGTAGACCCTATTTTTAATTGATTTCACCACACACATTAGGTCCGACTGATAAAGTTCATAATTAAACATAATACAGGGGAATAAAGTTCTAGCTAGTTACATGTTCACTATAAAACAGAAAAATCAGTTTCAGTCTTCGTTTTGATTTAATTTAATAATTCGAGTCCGATTGAATTACTATTTTACTCAGTTGACTTGGATTTTCAAGATTGAGAAAGTGGTTTCCAGATCGGCCGGGGGGGGGGGGGGGGGGGGGGGGCGGCCGGGCCTTATTTGAATCCGCCACTGAATTTTACTATAACCTAAATAAGTAATACATAAACAATACCGTAATACACACTTTATACAGATAAGAATGGTGATCAGGTTTTCGGTCTTGGACAAGTAAATGCGAAAAAATGCAATCTGGCCGTCATTAACGAAACTTTAAACGTGCCATGTTATACATAGGCCCTATACACAAGAGGCCGTCTTTTTAGTAAACCTGATCGTTAATTACTGTACTATTGAGTGTAATATAACAGAGTTTATTATCAAGTGTTTTATCCCGTTGGATGGCATAAGTTCGATGGCCGCCCTATGCATATTGTTTTTATGCTTAAATAACACCAAGGAAAACACATGCTCTAACAGGCATTACAAAAATAGAGTCAAACTGTATGCGTATATTGGCACGATACGTGTTACAGCATAAGGAAATAACTAATTAAAGTGTTCATCGATATTAAAGCTTTAGTTATACAGATTACAGTAATTGTTCTGTTTTTGTTTTCGGTATCATTAGGCTATTAACATACTCGATGGCAATCTAGAGAATTTGTTAAAAGCGTACGTTTCGTTTCTCTGTTTAATTAGGCATAATGCAGTAAATTAATGTTATTAATCATGTGCCTGTTACATCTCATAAACCGAAATTTATAAAGTGGCATTTTAATATCTTGACGTCATTATTGCAAGGCTTTACTCACTCTTACGCCCGTTAAAAATATACTAATACTGATCTGTTTAAATATTGATTGTAAAGCTGACAAATCGCATGAGATTTTGACCACCATGTAGCGCCAGGTCTAGCGGTCGTCAGAAGATTGCAAACTTGAGTGAGCATTTTACGTACACACAAGTCATTCGAAATTTCATGGCAAAGTATGAAATCAACAAGACGTGTCGAATACATTGCAAAGACGACGTCCCTGGAAGAATATTGATTATGTTGAGAACATTAGAGATAGTTGAGAACATTAAAGATTGATTCACTAGTATCGCCAGGGATGTCTTCTCACGACCATCGTACGACCGACGCACGAAGAATCCAACTTCTCTCCCTGTGAGCGCTGACGACACGACGCCGCGCCGTCTGCTGATTGTCAATGGCAGTCTAAACGGATTGTCAAGGACTTAATAAATGTTACTTGTTTGTAACAGTTATAAGTTCTTGGTCAAAACTGATCGTCAAAAACGATCCATTGCGCTTGCGTCACTGCGTGCGTTCGCCATAGAATCGGGTCAGCCAATCACCGTCGGGCGTCGTGAGTGCCCGGCGTTATAAGAGTAAAATTTTTTATTTTTTTTATTTCAACCATCTTTAAAGAGGGTAACCCTTCCAGTTTAGCCCAGTAGGTTAACTGATATTCAGGGGCCCTCTTTAATAAAATCAAAAAACAGTACAAAAAACATCATTACAACATAATAATAATAATAATAACAATAATAATAATAATAATAATAATAATAATAATAATAATAATAATAATAATAATAATAATAATAACATACAATCCTCATAACAACTCTTAAAAGTATTAATTGACTTACATAAAGAAAATTCAAAATAGAAGTTTAATTTAAGCCTAATATAATATAATGTAATATAATAATAAAAACTCAAGATCGCCTAAAGCGTTGTTATCACTCGTGGCAAACGATTATTAGCACTATCGAAAATAATATTGAAAGGAGCGTCTTGGAGGATGAAATTGTAGATGTATGAAATGGGTTTAAGATTTCATTCGGTTCAATATTACAATGTACTAGTTATGGCACCAGTAGATTTATAGCGGTAGTACATTAGTCAGTGTTATGACCTCATTTATACCACTAGTTATTATTCATTCTTGGAGAGTTATGCAAGTGCTGATTGTTGTAGTTTAGCTATAGTGCAACTGATGTCAGCTGAATAACAAGGAATAGGACACAC
>NW_022694700.1:488038-498963 GCF_011630105.1 Anneissia japonica | reverse complement strand
CCCTAGCAATTTAATAATAATAATAATAATAATAATAATAATAATAATAATAATAACATACAATCCTCATAACAACTCTTAAAAGTATTAATTGACTTACATAAAGAAAATTCAAAATAGAAGTTTAATTTAAGCCTAATATAATATAATGTAATATAATAATAAAAACTCAAGATCGCCTAAAGCGTAGTTACCACTCGTGGCAAACGATTATTAGCACTATCGAAAATACTATTGAAAGGAGCGTCTTGGAGGATGAAATTGTAGATGTATGAAATGGGTTTAAGATTGATTTCATTCGGTTCAATATTACAATGTACTAGTTATGGCACCAGTAGATTTATAGCGGTAGTACATTAGTCAGTGTTATGACCTCATTTATACCACTAGTTATTATTCATTCTTGGAAAGTTATGCAAGTGCTGATTGTTGTAGTTTAGCTATAGTGCAACTGATGTCAGCTGAATAATAAGGAATAGGACACACGTTTGGCTAGAGAACAAAAGAAATAATAATAATAGGCCTAATAATAATAGACCTAGTATTTATTTACCGGCAGTGTTTGTATACATTTGAAGCGTGAAGTAAAGAAAACAACACTACAATATTATCATGATGTCATTATTTCCGTAAAGTTAATGAGACATAGGCATAACACATAACAATATTAAATTTGTTATTATTTTTTGAGTTAAGACACTTTTAATGATATAGACCTAGTGTGTTAATTAGGATTTTTAATATGTTACAGTCTGGTATATCTATGTTTGGGTGAACCTTAATAATAATGATATTACCGGTATATAATGTGTATGTACTGCGCTTCACAGCTCCCGGTCAATCATTTTTTTAATTATTTGCCATGTTTGTCGAATTCGTAATAAATAAATAAATTATACTTCACAAGGCGTACATAACATCGGAATAACTTATACATACTATTAATTAAATAGTACCGGTAATATAATAAAAATGATACTAATAACTTACTACTAATTACTTTTTAACTTGGTTTGATAATAGAAAATTTCTCACATCAAACAAAAATGTTTTGACGCCCATTCCATAAATAATTATGGTATTGCATGTATTTCTTTGAAAACATCATTCTAAAATTGATTGATAAAAACTCAAGATCGCCTAAAGCGTAGTTACCACTCGTGGCAAACGATTATTAGCACTATCGAAAATACTATTGAAAGGAGCGTCTTGGAGGATGAAATTGTAGATGTATGAAATGGGTTTAAGATTTCATTCGGTTCAATATTACAATGTACTAGTTATGGCACCAGTAGATTTATAGCGGTAGTACATTAGTCAGTGTTATGACCTCATTTATACCACTAGTTATTATTCATTCTTGGAAAGTTATGCAAGTGCTGATTGTTGTAGTTTAGCTATAGTGCAACTGATGTCAGCTGAATAACAAGGAATAGGACACACATTTGGCTAGAGAACAAAAGAAATAATAATAATAATAACAGGCCTAATAATAATAGACCTAATATTTATTTACCGGCAGCGTTTGTATACATTTGAAGCGTGAAGTAAAGAAAACAACACTACAATATTATCATGATGTCATTATTTCCGTAAAGTTAATGAGACATAGGCCTAACACATAACAATATTAAATTTGTTATTATTATTTTTTGAGTTAAGACACTTTTAATGATATAGACCTAGTGTGTTAATTAGGATTTTTAATCTGTTACAGTCTGGTATATCTATGTTTGGGTGAACCTTAATAACAATGATATTATATAATGTGTATGTACTGCTCTTCACAACTCCCGGTCAATCATTTTTTTAATTATTTGCCATGTTTGTCGAATTCGTAATAAATAACTAAATTATACTTCACTAGGCCTACATACTACATCGGAATATCTTATACTTACTATTAAATAAATTTTAGTAATAAATAAAAATTATACTAATAACTTACTACTAATTACTTATTAACTTATTACTTGGTTTGATAATAGAAAATTTTTCTCACATCAAACAAAAATGTTTTGACGCCCATTCCATAAATAATTATGGTATTGCATGTATTTCTTTGAAACCGTCATTCTAAAATTGATTTATTTGAGATAGGCATACACAACGTAAGTGGTAATAAATATTCGCCTTTTTAATATTCCTACCATCTTCTGTAAATGTTATGATTCGCAATATGTAGCCATTCAGGCGGAACAAACGAGAGCATCGTGACCACACTCGATGTATATCTTGAAAATAGACCATTTTCATGCAAATTGTTTCGCTCGTAAATGAAGTAATGAATAATGCAGTTTTTTTTAGAATACCGGTACCACAAAGAAACGTGGAAATTATAATTTCGTAGCGCGAAGCAGTTGGTGACGAATATCTTTTTATGTAATATTGTGTATGTACAATTTATCGTTGGCAGCGCCAATCATTACGCGTGCTGTCGCTCACCGGTTCGTTGCGGAGTGAACACAAGAGGAAAGGTTTTCTTTGTCAAGAATTAAATCAAGTTTGGTTGCCAAGGCAGAGAATGAGCTGTAGTACTCATAGCAACCTTTTTTCTTATCGTTTTTGTAAATAATACCAGTGGTCAAACTCCTGTTGCATTTGATTTACATTGGCATAGAATACTGACTCTTCTGTAAAAACGTACCTACGTGGTAAGTGGTTGAAGTCACTTTATGCTTACGTGTAGTATGTATTTTATTTACTTTTTGTTTAGGCCTATGGCTATCCTAATTAAAATATGTGCATACATATTCTGCTGTAAAATAATTAAAAAAAAAACCCACTATAAACAGGCAGATCTCTTGTATAAGCAATTTTGCGCATCGATGCGGGTCAGCTTCTCAACCTTGAGGTTAGGGGTTCAATTCCTCGATGTGCATTTTACCTATACGGTTGCCCCTCCCTCTGCGCCCTAAAATACAATGGGAACTTGATAGGCTGGAACGTAATTGGCCTGATCACTAGCTGTAATAAAATGGCATTCTCCTCAGGGACTTGCGTATGTGTTCCATATTATGTGTTTGATCCATTGACCGGGAGTAATGATGTGAAGCCTTTATTTTCATCGTCACCGTCAGTCGAGTTTATCGAATTATGAGTTGTCCACTTCCCATCAACACCAATACGTTATATACATTTCACGCATTTCTCTATCATCAACCATATTGTAGCCTTTAGTTCTTCTTCCGTCCCGTGGATGCCCAAAACGTTTAGTTATATGGGTAGGGGTTGTTGCTATAGAATATGGATTCGATTACCTTAATCGTAGAGTGTGTGTCTAGTGCTTACTACAAATTTTTAGTGAGTTATTTAAACTGGTATTACATACCAGTACGTAAGACATGACTTTTGCAACGATGATTAACTTCATATCTATAAAGTATGCCAATATCAATTTTTATTACTTTCATGTAAAACAACTGGAATCAAGTCATGCAGAGGCAAAACTATATAGGCCTACTAACGTTACCTTGTACATAAGGAATCATTTAAATTGATATTCATAATTATTAAGAGTCTTTGAGAACAATCTAAAGTTCTTTAGCGCAATGACAATGTCAAAGACATTATTTCACTATTGGCCTGTTTCAACATTTCTATAGACTTTTTATTCAACTATTTCGTCAAGTAACGAGGAATATGTTTTTTGTCTTCATGGACTCTAATGTCTGATCTTTTGGTTGCAAATCCCTAATATTATTATAAAAGCACAATTTTGGGCCATACTAGGCCATACAAACATCCCTATCTAGTCAGCATTTTTCTGGAGCCGCCGCTCGCAATAAGGTGATTGAGGTGATGTTTTGGGGAAAGACTGGGAGGGGGAGTAGTAGGGGGGGGGGAGGAAAGATACTCCACCACTCCGCGAAGCTTATTTAGTCGCATGGTGGTGTAAGAAAGAATAATCCACGAATAAGATCTTCCTCTTTGCATATTACTTCCATTCATTGCAAGCTCAATACAAACACCACGACTTAGAATTATCAATACCAGTGGGAATAACACGCATCAGTACGGTACGAGGTATAGTAAATATCAATAATACGGTATGGTGGGTGATATTATTTAATTGAACAATACGTATACAGCTCAGTATGTTAAAGCCATTATCGCCTTTGCCTAATTGAGACGTTCCCTTTACCCCATGGATTTGAGGTGTGAATGTAAATTAAAATTAGTGGCAAAACGTTGTTATTTGAAACTTTATTTCTCTCTTTTTATATATTCACTGTGTCCACTAACGTTCTGTACTCCATAGGTCTGTATTTTGCATCTGCAATTCCTATTATTATTATTGGAGCCACAACACTTAGCTGTGTTTTCAAACGGATATTATTATTGTCTCTGCTGTTATTTATTTATTGGAGTGTTATATTATGAAATTTTACCAACAACTGCAGATGCGTTCAGTGCATTTATTGATTTAGGTAAATATCCTACTGAAAGGATTTACAGCGTCACTGATTTGCATGCTAACGTTCTCGTCGTAGGACGTGCGTTATGCAATTCGTGACTAGGATTTTCTGACACAGTGGTTTCCTAGCTATCACGGTAAAGTAGACTAATATGCCTGGAAATTCAATGTTAGATAGGCCTATAGGACTAGAGATGTTACAGAAACTATCGAAGCTTAATTGGAAGTTCATGAAAATAAATTTGATGACACGGAGGGTGATGATTACCTTATGATGACAATGATCATAATATATCAATGATGTTGACATTGATAAAATGATTAATTTCATATCAAGACCTTGTATATTTACAAGAAACGGGATAAATTTAACATTCTTACCCTTTATATATCAGTAAACAAATAATCTTCACTTTTATAAATGCGAAGCAGATACACGGTTAATGATACAATTATTCACAGTGCTATTCCAATTATTTTATGGAAGTTAAAGGGTCTTTTAAAATGCTTACACTACGGATTTGACTATTTAACTTTAACTTAATTTAAAAAAAATGATTGTATGGCGTTGGTGTAAACTATAATACAATACCTATACTCCCCTGGCCACGTAACAAACGATGCTACACTAATTAATCGATAATTCATAGCAGCATTTTTCGCCATCGTACAGTTTCATTGTTGGTATACAAATCAGAAAAGCACGATGTTCAAGAAAGACGAGCTACGGAAGTTCCAGAAAGAAGCACTGGAATCCCACAATGAATACAGGTCAATGCATGGAACGCCAAAGCTTAAGTTGGCGGATGACCTGAACAAGATTGCCCAGGCCTACGCCGAGGAACTAGCAAAAACCGACAGCTTCAGACACAGTAAATGCGATGGCATAGGAGAGAACCTTGCAATGCATTTTTCGTCCAAGTCTACTGACTATTGTGGTAGGTTAGCAAAATGTTATATATCTTGGAAGATTGTAAAAGAAATATAGGGAGCGGGAGAAATAGGAGAGCGAAAGAGTAAGATACCAGGCGAAGTTAATAAATGAGTGATTGAATACATTAATGAATAAATTCATACACAATCATACGAACGGATATTGTTTGAAAATAAATGAATGGATAAATACACTAATGAATGAAGAGATGAGTATGTGAATAAATTAATGAATGAATGGATGGATGAATTCGAAATGAAAAGGTAGAGGTCAACTTAATAAAATAACAATTTCATAACATCGATCTTGTTTATGTCTGCAGGCGGAGAAGCAACTAAGCAATGGTACAGTGAAATAGAAAAGTACAAATTTGATCGTCCTGGATTCACGCCTGGTACAGGTACGTTAATATTCTTTAGTTCACAAAGTTATTGAATTGGTTATTGAAAGGGTAGAAGACATGGAGGCCATTTCACAGATGGATGGTCGGGACCACCTCATCCCAATGGTTTAGGCTGGGGTAAAACAAAAAATATGTTTGTGGCACTGTCAGACTTAACATTTGAATAGGCCTATTTTATATATTTTTTTCTCCTTTAAAAAAAATTACAACAGAGAGCGCTATGGTAACCTTCTCAAGGAAAGTGTGATTCAAAAATCAGCTGTGTGTCTACTTCTGCCAATATATTCGATTAGTATTATTGAATAATATTATCTTCTAGGCCACTTCACTCAGGTTGTTTGGGCAGAAACCAAAGAGATGGGCATCGGTAAAGCCGTAACAAGAAGTGGCAAAGTAATAGCGGTAGCAAACTATCGTCCAACTGGAAATATGTTGAGTAAATTTAAAGACAACGTTCTACCTCCTAAAAAGGGAGCCATTGGTACAACAAAACACAGACATCGAAGTTCCTCTAGTAGCAGCAGCAGTAGTAGCGATGATGAGGAGAAGAAGTTAAAAGGAAAGGTGAGACATTCCTGTGGCAACCTTCGAGTTTATAGTTTTATTTACGATAATTAATTCGTCAAACAACTTTGACTGAGATTAAACTAAAATTCTATTGTTTCCCGCGCCGGAAAGAAGACAAAATAGAGGAATCTATGAACAAGTTATCACAGCGAATTCACGTGAGCCGATTTCCTTATACCAGCAAATTGAAAGTAAACACAATATTAATACCCACACGAATAGTGTGGTCTCTGTTTTTCTTAATTAACTTAATTACTTTTAAATGATATTTAAATAGATGTCTTAGGTAGGTGAAAGCAACAACGCTTCGAATAGGCCTATCCATGTTTTACGATGCAAAGTCCTAAGAAATTTCCAGTGGGGCTCAGTGGAACGTTCACATGTGCCATATTTTAAGCGGACCAAAGTTGTATATATCTATGATATTTTTTCTGTATATGGTACTACTTTACAGTTGGGCCTGTTCAAAAAGAAAAATAAAGACTCGGACTCGACAGATATCTCTAAATCTGAGCTCCGAAAATTCCAGAAAGAGATGTTGACAGCCCATAATAAACATCGCGAAAAGCACGGCGTACCGGCTTTGAAACTTTCTGATGAGGTCTGTAAAGACGCACAGAAATTTGCTGAAAAGCTGGCGAAGACAGGAAAACTGGAGCACAGCACTAACCAAGAGTACGGCGAGAATGTTGGCATGCACTATTCATCAGCTACGACTGAATATTCCGGTTAGTAATGATTTTTAAAATTATAATTATAGTTGTCTTTATTGAATAGGCCTATGTTATTTTTTGATTGTTTAATGTTAATTAAAAAACAACCATACAAGGTTTTTCATTTACGTCTATGTAAACTGTATTAATTTTGCCTTTTAATAGGAATAACCGACAACGAATTACATCAGTTAGTAGTTTAATTCTCTTATGTTAATGTCTTAAATCTAATACGCTGGTATAATACTTATTGTATAGGCCTACTTATTATGCCAGTTAACCTAAAAATCCTAAAGGTGGCCACCCTATGAAGCCAAGCTTACGATCCTTGAAACTAGCTCAGCTATAAACTGCTGTGCTGCTGAATAAATAAATAAAAAGAACCAGAGTTTCTATATTTCCATAACATTTCCTAAGGTCCAATACATAAGTACAATCACATTATTTCCAAATCTCTATTAAAACTAAGATGGCTATGATGCTCTCACGTTATGAATTTATGAGGCTTGAGGACTGATGTTAGCGTCCGGGGCATCCTGCATTTGTTTTGCAAATGTTATGCTTGTTTATGTGTCTATGTCCCCTCGGGGGGACACTATGTTATCATCAGGCAGCTTTAAGATGGCTGAAAAGTTAAATCCGGTGGAGGTGCATGATGGGCCATTTGTCATCGTAAGTACCTTGTTACTGCACCAAAGTCATAAAAGAAAATACAACAACATATATTATTTCCTGATAACCGAATCCCACGTGGATACTTTGTTTGTAAACATATCAGTGAGGCATAATAAGTATAGGATCTGTCTCTTATACACATCTAGATGTGTATAAGAGACAGATATATATTTGAAAATAAATTAGATGGTTACATTGCAAACTCTTTGTTTCTTGCTTTATTCAAAAATGTTTTGTTTTTGGAAGCTGATGTCAACATTAGAAAGCATAGCCTACATGAAGTCATATTATAGTAACTCGATGCCTATCAAATAAGTAATAAAAATTTGCCATAATTCATCAAATACCCGTGGCTTCCAGGGGGCTTCGCCCCCTGGACCCCCACCGGGGGCCCTTGGCGGCCCCCCTGGCCCCCAGCCAAGTGAGACTCGATTCGCTCCAAAGTGGGACTCGATTCGCTCCACTAGCCCCCCGTCGAGGCCTTTAGCCCCTCCGTCGGGCAGGTCCTGGCGCCACCCCTGTAGACACTCCCACTTTGAGCCTATTTTTGTAGAGTTCTGGCAGTCTGAAGTAAATATTCAAGTAATAGAAAAGGGACGGGTTTGCGAATAAAATCACGAGTTTTGAGAACAATACTGCAACTTATCATCTTTGTAGGTCTATTTTATTATGCTGTTTAGTTGAGTGGTCATTGTTATAAACGTGACCTCTGAAATCAATTTTCCATTCGACCATTACGGCACAATACAGTAATTGTATTAATTCAGGTTAGGCAATAGAGACCAGTCTCCTTTGTACAAACAGTTCTTTCAAATTATGGTCGTATTCTGGCCAAGGATTACTCATTATTGATGCTTTTGTTGCATTCTGCTGGCGAAAGGCCTAGATGGTTGTATAATCATAACGTAACAGGTAAGTGAGTAGACATAGGTTATAACAACTTTACAGCAGTTTATACCAATTGGTTTTTAAAGAGATTTCCGACATGGCTATAATACCAATTACAAACAACATTAGGCTAGCAAACGAGTTTGTTTTGGCAGAAGTAATCAATGGCATCATCTATGGGAACAGCTGCAGTTTATTTGCAATAACAACGTGCAAGACGTACTACTTTACGCAAGAGCCTCCTAGCTTCAAAAGTAAAAGAATCAGCTTGATACGGACTATACCTCCATGATACGGACTAGTCTTTTGGCAATATTGGGGATCCACTTCCATGTAGGGTGCTTCTGTAGGGCCTAATATGCCCAAGTGGTTGTCATCAGTTGCTAATAAGCTCTAAAGCTGTGTAAAATATTACTATTCGAGAAGTTAGGTAGTTCAGTATCTCCATTGCGTTTATTCCGTCGCTCTACTACAAAAACATGCCTACAAGATGGAACGATAAGTTCGAATTCTGTCTGTTTCTATTTTCAAATATTAATAAAATTTCTGTCTGTAGTTGTTTGATTATAAATAATTGATTTAGTAAGTGATTTATTGATTGGAATGATCGATCGATCTATAATTGATTGATTGATTTGGCCTAGGAATATTATTACCGTATGCATGTATCTTTAACTTTGTCTTTCAGGTACTGAAGCTACCAATCGATGGTATAGCGAAGTCAGTAAATACGATTTTTCTGACCCAAGGTTCAAGTCTGGAATAGGTACGAGGCATAATTCTGTTATAAAAAAAAAACAAACAAAAAACAAAAACAAAAACACAAGCATACACTTCCATCAGACATGACTCTCCCTACCATATTGTAAAGCCAACAAGAGAAACCAAAATAATTATGTTTTTATATTATCTAATATAATATATATTTTAGTACTATTAATAGGCCTACTACTACTATTAGGCCTAGGCCTACTAATGTTATTAGATATACACTGAAATAAACAAAACAACAAACCGATTACTTTCACACCATTACACATAACTGATCGTAAAAACCAATGCTCTGAATTTACACTAAATAAACTAAGTAAACGCATTTTAGAAGTACAAAAATAAATAATTTCCAATTTTTTTACCAGGCCACTTCACTCAGGTTGTATGGAAGGACTCGAAAGAACTCGGCGTGGGGAAAGCGATCACTAAAGACGGAAAAGTCATCTTCGTTGCAAACTACAGACCGCCCGGGAACATGAGTGGCGATTTCGACAAGAATGTATTTCCGGAGGGATATAGACCAAGCAAAGATTCAAAGAAGAAAGATGAAGAAAAGGATAAAAAGGTAGACTTATAATATATTAATAATTGATATTGGAATATTTTTATTCTTATAGGCCGCATCTCTGGTTATTGTACAAGGCCTTACTATTATTAGGCCTACTATCATCACTATCATCGTGACGTGATCGTGATCATCATCGTTTTCATCATTATCATCATCATCATTATCTTCATCATCGTTGTTAGCGACCATTACCATCTTCATTCAACTTTTCCTCCTTATTATCATCATCATTATCATAGGTCAATCATCAAGAGCCTAATCATCACCATCATTGCAATTATCACTACCGGTAAACTCATGGATTAATCGACGAACAATGTAAAACTGCTTCGATTGCTGTAGAGTGTTCCATAAAATATAAATTATTTGTAAAATTTTAGACGCCGTTTACTTCACATTTTCAAATGACATGAAAATGTAGTTCAGATGTTAAGACGATTGCCTCCCAATAATTTACTTAATTGTTCCAATATAGGCCTAGTAGTAATAGGCCTATATTTGGAAGTACTAACATACAAAGATGGTTATTAGGTACTTAAAAGGAATTAATTCTTGCACTCGTAGCCGATGATTAATTATTTTTAGATAGGTGTTTTTCATGTTAAATTTATAGTTTTATACTGCATAAATTACAATGAATCAGAATCGTTTCGATGAATCGTATATACAGATTTCAAAATCAGAACAGAAGCAGTTCCAGCAGGAGGCGTTGACCACACACAACGAGTATCGCGTAAAACATGGCGTCCCAAAATTAACTGCTTCGGAAGATCTGAATAAACACTCACAGAAATGGGCCGAACATCTAGCCAAGACCGGAAAATTCGAGCACAGTGAACAGCGGCAGTACGGCGAAAATATCGCCATGCACTACTCCTCCGAAACAACCGACTACTCGGGTGAGTAACTGTGTGTAGGGGCGTAATAGTTTCCAACAAAGATCTTATAAACACAAGATAGCGTTCTCCGGGATTTACGCGTGCAAA
>NW_022694700.1:425984-487951 GCF_011630105.1 Anneissia japonica | reverse complement strand
TTGTATATTGTTTAATTTAATTACATTTAGGCCATTTTACCCAAATGGTATGGAAAAACTCGAAGCAATTCGGGATCGGTAAAGCAATCACAAAGGACAAGCGAGTGGTGGTGGTTGCCTCATATGAGCCACCCGGCAACTATATCGGTCAGTTTCCCGACAACGTGTTTAACAGAACTGATGGATATCTACCACCAAAGCCGGACGGAGCACATAAAGTCAAGATTGTCAAAGCGGCAGATGATAAGAAGGTAAAATCTCATTGCAAAACATTGAATGTGGGATGTTCGCCAAGAAAAAGTAATAATAATGAGACCATCCATCTAGGCCTAACTTATTCTGACGAGGCTCGAAAAGTGTTAGGCCTCGGTATCTTTAATTAGAAAGAAAATATACATGTTTGCACGACTTTCTGCTCAAAACCATTAAACCATCCATTGGAAGCCTTTTAAACTACCAAGCTACAACATCTACTTTTGGTAGTGGTTGTCGCCGTGGTTGTGTTTCGGGAACCAGACTGAGGTTAGGGTTCGAATCGTTGCTGTGTACTTCGCTTATGTCTTTGTGTCCTTCTCTGCACCCGGAGTATATAAAGAATGCCTGGTAGGATGTTTTGATATTGAATGCATTGGTCTGTGTTGCCTTAACACGATTAAAAATTCTACCCAGGAAGTGGAGGAGAGAGATTGCACAATGTGCCGGTTTGGCAATTATCTATGTGCCGTTACTGTTTCTTGAATTAAGTAATTGATTTATTAATCACTTGTCCTATTTAAAATAGCAGATTGATGGTTAATATATTCACGTAAATGCTATTGATTTTTAAAAAAATGTAGACTAATACAATTTCTCCAAGACACATCGTTACCCTAAGCGATGATCAAAGGTCACGAACGCTTAGAAGAAATACTTGACAAAATAATGATTCAAAAAGGTCTGAAGAATGAACGCATCCAAAAATCAATAACGAGAGACCTTCTAATCTAATCAATTAACTGCCCGTATACGCGCATGCGCAAATATATAAACACGAATTACTTTAAGAATAAGAACGGTTACTACCATGTAAACCTGTTTGTTTGCAAGACTAACTGTAAGTACCGGTATTTATTTTACTAGTTTTAATCTAATGTTGATTTTAGCTTAAATTGGAATTCATTCTCCATTATGAAGTAGGCCTAGGCCCTATTTTGCTTATTTCACATACGTCGGCTGAACGGGATTTTGATTGAAATTGCCTGATAATAATAAATCGAAATCCTTTAAGATGTCGGCTATGGCAATATTATAACACATAACACTGCGAATATTAAATAAAAAACATGTAAAATCATAATTCAACCATTGATTTAATTTTATTCAACATAGGCAAATTACAACAAAGACCACAGACCTATAATGCATGTTTACTCAATCGTGCTATTCCAGCCATATTGAATGTCTCCCGGACACTGTTAATGATATTACAGCGTTCTTTTAGCTTCATACTTTAAAATGCATAATAGAGTATAGGCCTAGTTCATTAACGTTTTCTCACGATACAATGAATATGTTATTGCGATGCATACTAGCTGTCTATCAGTATACTTGACCATTTTTTAAAATAAAACATAAAGATGCTGCGCGGTGGGTTAAGTGGTTTCCTGATTACGTATGTTGATTTATGTCCCTTACTGATGTATCAGTCGTTTATAAGAACAACTCATATTCAAAGGCAATATAATAAATGCTATATTAGGCCTAATAGACAGGCAAACTATACACGATAAATTACATAATTTTCTCATTTCCCCCAAATGCTAAGATAACATTTAGTGTGTAATCGTTTGAGTATTTGGCATCGATATGTATTGTTTAGTTTATAGTTACATACAGAGTTACAAATACAATGAAACATTTTAGTGCTAAAATTGCTATCTGGGAAGGTCAGCACACAATTGTTTCTGTGAAGTGATGACATTTTATAGATGTGAATAGTGGCTTAAACAATTTTGGTCCCGTGGTGCCCCTTTAATAGGGATTCCACTTTGTATATAAATACAATGTTTAAAAGAGCTATGCTAGGCCAAATTGTGGGATACCTCTGAGATCCATAATTTGGTCACGGTACTGTATTGATTCTAAGCAGAAGGAACACTAAGCACAGGATAATTTTATGTTGAAGATTTGGTTCGAACATGGTAAGAGATGATATTTTCTTAGACCGGTTCCAGTACAACAAAATGCACCGTAATTAAACTGCATAGATTGTCACCTGGTTAGGGAAGATTCAGTCCGAAACTTAAACATGAAAAAGCTAGAGCAAAATAAAGCATTATGATTTAACGCATAAATAAGCAGTACAAAACCCTACATCAAAACTTTCCATCAAAATACCAACGATCAGTCTTTTAATATGCATGAGTAAGTATAGAAAGGTTCTGAAAATAATAAATAAAAAGTAAGATGATCAGATTTTTGCAAAGATTTTGAAAGGAGATGAGAATGACATTTTTCAATGGAATGTTAGACAGATTTTGATGATCACCTTTAAAATAGGCAGGTACCTGGCTACCAAACTAGGAGTAGGCCTATAAACATTAATCTTTATCCTGGTAAATTGTACGATGTAAAGCGCACTGCAATGGATAATTTTACATATTTTTGTTTAATCTTGTTTCTGTGTAAAAGAAGGCTGGCAACCAGCCCTCATTTCATTCTGTGTTATCAAAATATGAGTTGGAGTTCTTTATTTTGTACAAAAGGAAAATACAGTAGGTGCAAAATTCATCGCAGAATAAATTTTAAAAAAACATTCAAACACATAAATGAAGCGGTATACTAATATTTTTTTGTATGCACATTAAGCATATTCAACAAGTTTAATGGCTGCTATTAAACTTTTTATGGGGTTGGTACAAGGGATTATGATAACGCTATAGCCTCCATGAACTACGTGATTCACCTGATGAAACTAGCTCAAGCTAGCGAATTTTCAATAAATTCTGTTAGATGATGCTACTGTACCGATTTATTTTTTTATACGCTACCTGGGTCATCATTTATTTTAAGTCTACTTTTGGTTACTCCTTATTAGTGATGTGGACTATAAGCATGGTGAAATTTCCTGTACATAAATGTTACAAACGAGGTTCCATAACCGATGTGTTTTTTTCGACGATATGCTGGTTTGGGGTTCAACTCAAATCAAGTTCAGTACAATGGACGATGTATTTTTATACAGTTTTTTTCAAATGCAAATAATAATATATATAATTTGACTGTTTTAACTGTTAATCTTCGCAGGTGCAAGCCAAAAACTTCAAAATGGTACCAGACGATTTGAAATCCTTCCAAAAAGATGCATTGGAAGCCCATAATAAGTACCGATCAAAACACAAGGCACCAGCTCTGAAAGAATCAAAGGAACTTACAAAAATGGCTCAAGAGTGGGCGGAACATCTGGTCAAAAATGAACTATTTGAGCATCGTGAATCCCGTGACACTGGAGAAAACATCGCCATGCATTATTCATCCGCCAGTACTAACTTTACAGGTATGTGTCATTAGAATTCTGAAAAACATAACCACACCCTTCTCTCATAACCTTGATAGTGAGGCATACGTGTGTGCCGGTGCTTCCACACTCAAGGACAAAAAGTAAGCATAAAACGTATTTAATCAATGTCACAATTATATAATGTATATATGTAGGCCTATATATACATGCATTTTATACCCACGTCACTTATATAGTTACCGCACCTGATTGTAGAATATTTAAAGCGTTTTTCTTTCATTTAATAATTGCAGGTAAAGAAGCTACCGACATGTGGTATAGTGAAATCAGTAAACATGACTTCAGTAGCCATGAATTCCAGCCCGGTTCAGGTAAATCATTGAAAATTCTTCTGCTGCCAACAACTGGCAACATACATCGGGGCTAGGTCAGAGGCATCTTTTGTCATTCTCTTTATAGTTTGATGATATTTACTAAAAAGAAAAAAACACACATTTTTATAGAGGCGCAACAGCTAAAAAAAACCATTCACTTTCAAAATGATATTCCAACAATTTATAATATCAATGGAAAGTCGATAAAAAAAAACTGTTTCGCAAACTCAACATATGGTTGTGAAAACTAAAGTTTTAAAAACAGATGATAACTACAGGAACACTGTTTTTCAAAAACCTTCAGTGCTATTTATTAATAGATATCTAATACAATAACTAAGATATTACTTATAAGACACACTTAAATTTTAAATCGACAAGCCATTGTGCTTTGATTTCATAATTTCTAATACTGTCAAGCCAATTTCGTGGTAGTCTGAAACGTCATGTATTAACGATAGTAATAATGGCGCCCTCTGTGTTTTTAAAAGTTCAAAGCCGCACAACTTTTGTAAAGACACTCCTTGCAAATA
The DNA here is from genome assembly GCF_011630105.1 of Anneissia japonica. Taxonomy (NCBI): domain Eukaryota; kingdom Metazoa; phylum Echinodermata; class Crinoidea; order Comatulida; family Comatulidae; genus Anneissia; species Anneissia japonica. The sequence continues at coordinate 483,545 of NW_022694700.1, read as the reverse complement.
TGGAAAGAAAAATAATGCAAAACAATACAGATTGTTTTTGGGTGATACTCTATCCGACAAAGTTTATTCTTATTTTATTATTTGATTTTGTATTAATTAGAAAATGTAATATGTTACTGTGATCTAACTAATCACATAACCCTGCTTTCCACAGGTCATTTTACACAGGTTGTATGGAAGGGTTCAAAGGATTTTGGTATTGGCAAAGCAATCACCAAGGAAGGAAAAGTTATTGTTGTTGGTAATTACAGGCCCCCAGGAAACATTATGCAGAGGTTCGCAGAAAACGTGTCTTCGGGCAATTAAACAACCTGATGTAAGGTACCCTGGTTTAATTCATGCGTATTAGTACCAAGCCCAAGAGAGTATTAACGTCGCGTGTATTGTATTTTCGAGAGTTTTATGCACCTGTAAATAGATAGTGCTTTTAAAGACATATATGATAAACAGAAGGTCAAAATGAGGGATACAGAATGATATAAAATCAAACAAGCAATAATTATACTCCAATACTGTACTATTGATCATTCCTATGTACTCCTAACAATCGTAATTCAGGTAATACATTAGTACTGCTTCACAAATCTAGTCTTCCAAAACACATTTTTAAATATATTGATATTAATTCTCATTAATTTAGTCAAATATGCGAACCTGAAAATACATTGAAATGTATTACAGTATTGTATACAATAACATCATAATATAGAAAAGAGTAACCTTATGTATTACACCTATTGTTACATTTCCAGTTTTAAAAAAATACACTGATAAAAATAATACCTTTCCAATTGTAAGACGTCACAATTATATCGATATCTTGTGATGCCTTATAGGCAGTCAAAGAAATTGACACGTCAGTGCACCAGATTAAATACTACTACTAATAAAAATAAGGCAGTGTCTATAATAATGTTTACCAGTTTCAATCGAATCCCTAATTCCGATTAGATGTTATTGAGCAGACTTAATCCAATCCATACCCAATCAGAATTGGGAAAAATGAGTATTCGAAAGTCATTGACTAGATACATAGTTAATGTTTGTATCTTCGAATTACGTACCTAATAAGTAAAGAATACATAATTTTATAAAACAAACAGATACTATATAATTAGTACAAATTAGTATAAATAGATGGTGAATGATGAGGATATGTCTTTAATATATAAGCTCTCAAAAAAGCGGCTGTGAAAGATAAATAACTAGTTAAAATTATATTGGTGATTAGTAATGATTAATTATCCTAGTGATATCTATTAAGCCTAATATTTATTCATATCATTATGTTCTTTAATATAAGTTATTAAAGATAATACGAACAATTAATTACAACGATATTTTACGTTCGGTTCTTAATTAATAAGTATTAACATTTACCGGTACTGTTTTATATTCCATGATAATTTATAATGATAAATTATACTTGTAAAGTGACACTAATACTAAATTATTCATTTTAGAAAAAAATGAAATAATGTATATATATTTAAATACTAATATTAACGTCTCAAATTTTCTGTCATGATTTTAGTTTTAATTTACAAGACAAGAGTATAATACTACTGAATATAATATATTGCAATAATAATATTATCATAATATTATTATGATAAGGACTAGCAAGAATATAAGTACAAAATTTAAACACTGTTCGTTAAAGTATCATTATTATGATTATTATTATTATTATTGTATAAATGGTAAAAATGTTATTTAAAATCGTGTATGTGTCACTGATAATCGAGTGCGTATTACATCAGCATTATCTGAACAATACCTCCGCAATACTGAATGTAAAGAAGATAGGTTAATATAAATTAAAAGTAAACATAATTACACATACTGTAAAGTTTCAATTGATTATTTCTTACTCAGAACCTTTTTCAAAGCATTACATTTTGTTTTTGCTGATTTGCATATAATGACGCAATGTTCAAGTTTAATTTCCATTAGTTACATTCCAATTTAGATAATGTTTTTGTTATTGTTTACTGAAAGTGCAGTATCTATAAATTAGTGTAGGTCTATAATTTATTGTATATTATGGTGTGACATACGGTAACTACATTTCACTTAAATTATCCTACTTCCTTTTGTGCAATGGTCCGATATCGATTCTAAGAAATGTTGATTATAAAAATTGATTGATTTTGAAAAAATAAAATGAGTAAAAAAGTACTAGATTGACTTATGTTTGTGTGTGTGTATTCTTTGGCTTATTTTGCCAATCAAACTATTGTACGTGGAAGGATCGGTGTTACATGACAACGGAAAAATGTTCTAACACCGTTTGAAGATTTACCCTCCATCTAAAATGGTTTAACCCCACCATTAGTCATCGCTACCACAGGCTCGGATCTGTCAAATTAGTGACCGACGCAACCGAAGCAGAGGAGGCCCTTCCGACACCTGTTTCCCGGATCATAAGCAGTTCGTCTTCTGTGAATTAAACCTAATTGAACAACAAAACTCGACAAATTACCAAGAATTCATCCAATTGCTGAATAACAACATCCTAGTTCAACACGCTTACCTTTCCAATTTGCATTAAGGAGAAGAAATAGGCCTAGTATTTTCATTCGAACTTTTGGCGTTTATCGATATTGCAGATTGGGTAGGCTACTTTAGATCTACTAAGACCTAGTAATGTTCATCGGAACCACATCCTGTTAGTTTTGCTGTTTATCAATTGCATGGGACACACTATACGGATTATTATGCTTCCTTGGTCTCTGGGATCGTCATTATACACATTAGTCAGTGCTAATATCAGGTACAGATCTCCTTGATAGTTTTGTTGAATCTTATAGAGTACAGATAGATTTTTTTTCAGTTTCTATAAATACATCTACTCCCGAGAACAACACGCGTATGACGGCGACGTCTTTGTTCGTTTTGTGTAAGCACTCCTGATGATGTCTTTCTTAAACTTCGTGATTGCAGTTGTGATTTGTATCATCTTCCCGTCTTATAAAGTTGATACGGTCCCTATTGAAGGCGGTAAGTGTCATTTCGCATTTAATTAGTTTATGGGTATAGCCCTTTAAAATACGACTATGGCGCCACACCTGCGTAACGACATATGTTACTTAACTCAGTGAGTTGTTATTGCCCTGCTTAACTTAACATTCAAAAGGAATTTTACAATGTACTTACAGTACTGCACTGGACGTCATTCAAATGTACCGATAGTGTAAGTATAGTATGGATAATTAGGCCTTATTATGTTTATTGCCCTAGTAGTGAATTGATTACCTTTTGATTGAATTTTAATATCATATAGTAACGTCAATAACGGTTAATTTATGTTGTCTGGCAATATATGTACATCATCATGATTTGCGACTACGATTACTATAATTATGCCTTTAATTACCCTCATCCAACAATTATGATGATGTTGAAGATGATGACGTTGAAGATGATGATGATAACGATGACGATGATAATGACGGTGATGACGATGATGATTACGACAATTATGATGAAGGATATCGATCGACGAAAGTGGTAATAATAAATAGCAATGATGTCAGACATGGTTTATTAAAGAGACAACCAATTTTGGTAACCGTTATTATTCCTATAGGGTATATAAAAAAGTTGAAATGTGAGAATAGCCATAGTATATGAAGAATTTCGTCTAGCCTAGAACTATATGGTGTTGAACATAAAACCAAACAAACGGATTAACAATTATAATCATAGCCTCGTGTATTGAATCCGAACATGATTTTCGTTTTGTTGGATACCTACCTAATCCATGCTTGGAGGAATTAGTTTCTACATGCTTTATGTAACCACAAACTGAAACTACTTCATGTAAAGCCTGTGGTGTGGACTTTCTTGGCCTTGAACTAAGCTACATTTTACACGATTATCCCGTTCACTCATGTTTTTATCACCGCAAAGTGTAAAGGTGGAGGTCATGCGTCAATACAAGGTCCGTGGTTTATATATTTATATATTTCTCAGTAGGCCCAGCCTAGCCAGTCACTCGTGAAGCGCGTAAAGCAGAAATACTTTCGAGAACACATCAATGTGGGATGGCCTGGGTTTACGTACCATGTAACAAATGCACATCACTGAACAAGAGAGTGATTTATGTTCACATGTAATTCTGCTTAAACTTAATTGCAAATACACACTATAAAAATACAAGGTTCAGATTACATAAAAGTTACATGGTATTATAGAATTGTTAATAAAAGAATTTCTTGATCTACACTTTTTTTTTTATAAGAACACATTTTATGAACACTGAGGCTGAAATTGCTTAAAAATTAAGAACAAGATAAGAACATATTGAGGCTGAGGTAAAATTTCAAATAAGGATTATATAATTTAAAAACCAAAATATTATATCTGTACATTATGTGCAGTAGCTGTGACTGTAATACCCTCTATAATACCGTACAGTAGGTGTACCTATCTGACATTTGGGGGCCATTTTTTGTGGGGTCACTTTCGCATACATTGTAGTACAGTGCATACTGCCGTACAATTAAATATTTTTTTGTTTAAAAGGTGTGTAAACTAAGAACAAAATAAGAACATTTTGAGCATGAAATCGGCCAAAAAATAAGAACACTGAGCCTGGGCAAAATTTTACTGGTTCTTATAAATAAAAAGTGTATTAGAATTGTACTAATATAATATTAGTAATATACGAAGCCTGTCTGATTTTTGTGAGTTCTTCATTTGTTGTGTACCGGTAATTCATTTAAGTTACAGGGATCTTTCTTAATAATTTTAGCAGCAAGTTTCATGATTTTTAGGGAGTTTCTGCACATACCATTCCGTACTAATTGGGTAAAACGTAATTATCATGTCTTAGGCGCGGTGAAATTCCACAATTCATCAAGTCACATACTTAAAGAACAATTGCTGTGTTGTTAGCCTCTTATACCAAGGAACGAATGGATAATGTATACAATGAAGAATAATCATTTCAATTAGTACCCTATTCATCACGTTTCTTGGAAAATCCAACAAATGTGTGCTCACTTTCTGGTACCCTACTCTTATTATTTTTGTCGTTGAGTAGACTTTGTTCTATATTGGAGGGCTAACTCGACAACAAATAAGACGAAATTGTAAAAGCACTCTCTGATCGGAGAATACCTTAAACATTCAGTTATAATTTTGAATAGGCCTAGTTCATTTAAATAATTTACTAACTTTCAACCAGAAAAAAATCGAAAAAAATAGTTTTCGCTAATTTACAAACGTTTTTCTACCAAAAAAATCTTTAGATTGGTTATGAAACAATTTAATAGACTATACAAAAGAATACAGTAAATGAATTTAACTGTATACGGGCCTACTCGAATGCTATGGTGAACACGTTAACCCACACCTACAAACTACAGCTGTTATTCTCATGACCATGAAATGTTACAGAAAAATCTTCTCTGCTAAAAACGAGTATACCACATAAAACTGCCCTTATGCATTGGCAATTCAATTTCATTCGATGGGGTACAGGCACTTCGTAGCCAAGACTTTCGTAACCCAGACGTTTCGTAACCATGTCGCAGACTTTTCGTAACCAAGACATTGCAAGTTACGAAAAGTCCGGGTAACGCCTGTCGACACCCCATTCGATGTCAAAATTCTACGTGCAAGTGTGCAGTTTCAGTTTTTTACACGATATCACGGTAAAATTATGCATACTAGAGCACAGGAATTTTAAGTGCACATAATTTAAACTCTACAACGAATTCATGGTTTAGTGTGGGAAAGTTGTACCCAGCTCGAATAGGAGTACGTTCGTGAGAAGTAGTGCGTTAATTGTCTAATAAAAGATTCTAGACGCCTTTTATTATCTATCTATAACGTACAGGTGCCACAGTTTTTATCCCGGTAAATTCGTCCCTCTGTGCATAATAAATGCGGTCTCCCGGTTCTTACCGGTAGTCCTGATACCGTCCCTCAAATAGAGTGTGCAGAATTTGCCATAAATATTACAGGTAGGCGTACATGCAGAAGGGAGGCTGTACATGGTGGCCAACATCTGTAACATCGGTAATACTATCCGGTGATTTTGCTACCTGCCCTAGAAATTAGGGAATTAAATTATTGGTTTGATATGGGGTCAATGAAGGTCATATAAACAAGGTGGAATCGTCTGTGATATTTGGGTTACCTTCATGGGATGAAATTCAAAGTATACTAACCGTGTGTAGGCCTAGGCCTACTGCGGAGTGATATACCAATGGTTGTACCAAAACGACTTGTTATTGTTAAGATATGTTATACCATCTTCTATTTTTATCAAACTTCAGGCTTTATAACGTGATTCCTGGGATAATACCTTGCTTGTGAAACATTTGTTTACGTTATGTTGAGTGTAGCAAACGATATCGCGATATTGAGTGGCAATGACAATGCATTTAATTTCCAGTTGAAATCAATCTGGTGCCTTGTAAAGCCTTAGACGCTGCACTTGCAATTAATTTTGTGATGTATGAACAGGAATTATGAATTTATCAAATGTAAACGAGCTCGCGCAACAGATGACATTGATATCAATACCATTGCAAAGAAAAATGTGAATAACATTCGTTAATTTCGAAGCCGAGTTCAACAAAAGGATAATTCCGTAAATCAGAACCAAATGGTAAAAAGTTAAAATACATCAAATGTGTATATGTGATGCATCATTTTGGATTGTGTTGAGAACTTTACCGGCATTACCATAGTTGAGGTACTGTATGGTATTAAGATTGCAGTTTTAAAATAATGCTAGTTACGAGATATGGTTTTGCAAATGTTAAAAATATGAGATCCCCAGTTAAGTTTGTTATCGATAGTCAAGCCAATCAATTTTGTCGTGATCACACGTTTAGCCTATTATCTGTACCATTAAAATCAATATTATTTGGACGTTTTTAAAGATTTACCGAATAACACGAACTTCACAGTATAATCCTGGACACAGTTTCAACTTTTATTTATGAAGAAACTTATTATTTTGGGTGTTTCGTTTTTCTTTTTTTTTTAAACCCAAAACAAAAGCAAACCAAACAACTGGTTTATTACTAGTATGATGAAAGCGCATCTGTTGATAATAATAGTAATTTCTGTGTCCTTTCGGACACAGAAAGTGGATCGTACACGTTTGGTACACTGATCTCTACTAAAATAGAGATCAGTGGTTTGGCAGAGAGAGGCTTGAAGGAGGCCACCTACCCGGGTCAACCATCCATCTCTTAACAAGGACGGGGGGAAACCAGGGGTGGCGCCAGGATTTGCCCGACGGGGGCGGAGGCCCGAGGTCCCCGACGAGGGGGCAATGTCCCCGACGAGGGGTCAGGTTTCCCCAAACGAAAGCAATGTGGGTGTGGTCAAGCTTCGATTAAAAGGTTTCGAAAGTGGTCCAGGGGGGAATCCCCCAAACATTTTTAACAATTTAAGGGTTTCAAAGGCTTATATAATCGATTTAGAGTCTACTAATATGTAGAAAATACTTATAATTTCTTTTCTCCCCGACCCGGGGGGGGGGGGCAGCACTTCCCGACTGTGCCAGCACTTCCCGGCTGTGCCCCCCTCCCGCTGACGCCACCCCTGGGGACACGGTATGAACTACCAAACGTCTACGATCAACTGGTTTAATGTTCACTGTAATTTTCTTTCAGGCATACATTGTCCTGACAACCGTACTTTCGAAAATGGATGGGTCCGGTACGAACTTCCCGGTGCGTTTTACAGTCAGCGTCAACTTGTACCAGGCACTGGAAAAACTTTTGGTTGTAGGTCTGGATTCTCGTTAGTCGGAAACAGAACCATCGTCTGCGGTACAAACGGGAAATGGACCACTAGAGACCCTGTTTGTGTGGCAGGTACCTTGATGACATTGAGCCTAACCACTCATATCTCAAGACCCAAAAATAGCTTCACTTTATAAAATGAGACGCTTATCTAGAGCATCATGTGTTCATGTTTGTCGTGTCGTGTGTTATTTTAAATAATAATAATAATAATAATAATAATAATAATAATAATAATAATTATAATAATAATATTAATAATAATAATAATAATAATAATAATAATAATAATAATAATAATAATAATATTAGGCGCCCTTCCAAAAGAGAACAGAGTAACGTATCACATTAAAACAGTTATCAATACACATGTAAAAGGCAAAGATAAATCATTAAACTATAGGGTTAAAACGACAATATCAAAAAAAAATATACCTGAAATTACAACAATAATGAATAAATTATATATTGTTAGTCTCAAAAGTGCTGCTGTTATTTACTTTATACTTTCTAACAATAATGAAGTTAAAATTCCAAAACAATCCTAAATTTTCGGAAACAAAAGGGTTTTTAAAACCTTTTTAAAATCAACCAAAGTTGGATTCACGGATGCTAAAACAGGGAATTTATTCCATAACCTGGGTCCAATGACACTAATTGCTTTGTCAACAGAAACCTGGTGGTAGGAACGACAAGTCTCGTGACATCAGCAGATGACCCTAATCCACCTCGACGGGAATCAAATCTGTGAATAAGATCTTTTAAATAAGCGGGAGTAGATCCATAGAAACAACTGTGTACATGCAATAACATTTTGAATTCTCTACCGAACTGGCAACCAATGCAACTCGTGAATACACCTTTCCGGAGTGTCAATCAAACTTAGCAACTGACCAATCAGAACAGCGCTAGGAATACGTGCGCGTCTCACAAACACACGTGTTGCCCCACAATCAAACGCACGTGTTTGCGTATGTTTTAACACTGTCGTCTTGTGGGACCTTAGCAACAATATCCATGACGCAAGGGGCGGAGTTAGCGGAGCACTAGTGCACCAGTCTACACAAACAATTAATTATACGAGCTGCATAATTCAGCAGTCTATAAAGCCTGTTTTCCACTAGGAGAATTTATTTGCGAGAATCAAATCTTCGGTACGCTTTCTGAGCTCTGATTGGTTGCGCATTTTTTCGCTTCGCAAAAACTCCGATAGGAATATGAATGTGCGGCGCATGAACCGACGCTTTCGATTCGCGCGAATAAATTCGCCTAGTGGACCGGCTTTGAAGCTGGTTTTCCACTAGACGAATTTAGTCACGCGAATCAAAGCGTCGGTTTGCTCCCTTAGCTCTGATTGGTTGTGCATTTTTTCGCTTCGCAAAAACTCCGATAGGTATGTGAATGCGCATGCGCATGAACCAACGCTTTCGATTCGCGCGAATAAATTCGCCCAGTGGAAAGCAGGCTTAAGGCGCTGAATGTTGGAATAAGAGATTCCCGGCAGAAACGAAATAACGTAGTCCACCCTAGAAAGTATAAAAAATCTTACCGCATGAGCACATATGTTTCTTTATCAATTCACATGATTATTCATTGTGAGATGCGGATTGAAATACATATCATTGACGTTAAAAAAAGACCAAAAACGGAAGCACAAAGAGGATCATAAACAAATATCAGTAGAAATATCAGTTTTAGGCCTACATAAAGAATTGATATTTTTAAGATTCGTGTTGGCCATTGTATGAAGATCTAAACAACTATGAGATTACTGTATACTCCCAGGATTTGATGGAAGATAAGAAATACGAACATGGCACAGTAGCGCATACTTATTGCAAGTTCAGCTACGCGTTAACGCACGGTGATGGCTCTACTGAGTGCGTTGCTGGAGATTGGCTGCCGTACATACCCTTCTGTAAACCGTATAACACATCGATGTACATAACAACTCCAGCCCCAGCAGGTGAAATATGTTCATGTTTATTATAGTCTAAATAAAGATTAAAATTGTAAATAATATAGGGCCTAGGTCTATAAATATCAGAAAAATTTAACTCTCATAAAAAAAAAATCAATATTTAGACCTAGAAAAACCTCTTTACACATGCCTAGATTATATTTTTTTAATTTATATCTTTTAATCATTGAGAGTGCATTGGTAGCCTACTGTAATAAACAGGGTGGCCGAGAACAGGCGTGAGCCCCAGACAGCGAAGATGCCGGAGACCCAGGAGCGGGCGTCTGGGAAGCGGCGGAGGAGCCCAGCGGGGTCCTCGTAGGGGCCCGGTGGGCGATGCCTAATTCGGACGATCAGAGACATAATAATAAAGAGTACGGTAGATAATATCACTATCTTGAAAAAGAAAACCCATTATGAAAATAGAATATAAGCTCAGTCAGGCAATTTGATCCAAGAAAGAAATAATATTTAAACCATCGATAAAAGAAAAAAAATAAAAACAAGTCTTCGCAAGGTAACGAACGAAAATACAGTATATAATGATTTAATTATTTGAAAAAAAAAAAAAAAAAAACACGTTTAATATAGGCCTCCAATTTGAGACACCTTTAGCACCGGAAAATTTGGGGCGATCGCTCATGGCTCGGTTGAAGAATATTATCTGGTTCTTTGAAAATGAAATGGTCTTGTGAATTACAGGGGGTTTCGAATTGAAGCGTGCACTAAATACATTATCTGGCTGAGACAACTGTAGTAGATAATTAATTACCAACTATGTGAATGCCGTTCAAAATATTTGTTTTCCCAAATACACCATGTTATTCTTTTAATTGTTATGTCCCGTGCCCATCCGGCTCCTGGGCATTGGCCCCGCCTGCCACGCCCCCACCCCCTTCTCGGCGGTAGTGGTAATTAATAATATGTCTTCTGTTAAAGCTTGATCACGTAAAAATGCAATAAATTATGCGATTATTATATCAGTATTTAATTTTTTTACCTAGGCCTATCCGATTAATTATTGGTCAATTTGGTAAATATTTGTATTGTCATGTCAAAAAAATGAAATGAAAATTAATGTATAAATATTGTTAAAAGGTTTGCATGACTCTCGGCCCCTCTATTTCAAATCTCTTGATCTGCCACTGATTATAAACGAAAACTTATATTAGTCGATTATAGCTATGGCGTGTCAAAACCCCTGTTTGCGTCACTTCATTAAACCATCAACTTTTTCCTTAAAATATAAATGCTTCTTTTGAATTTTACAGGTGGATGTCAGACGCCGTTCATTTGGTCCGGAAGCCTTCTTGGTAACCATGGAGATATTGTCCCCACTGGTACATTTGTTGAATACGAATGTATGCAATTCGCAGAGAAAACGGAAGAGGGCGATATTCGTTGTTTGGATGGAGAATGGTATCCATCGGAGCCCGGTTGTAGAGAAAGTATTTGAAAAATTTTTTTTCTACGTTACTCGTTTCAGTAATGAGATTATATTGTATTTATATAATGTAAATCTGCTGACAACAGGGTCATATAAAAATACAAGAGGACATATTATCAGACTCAGAGTCATCTTTACGCACTTAATTAGGCATAATATAATCAGAATGTATACCTCCATGCAAAACACTATTGTCTGAAAGAACATAATCAAGAATGCAGTGGAGACTTTCTCTATTCTTACAATTTCCACATAAAAAAAAATCTTCCTGTTGATCCCTATTTGTAAATGTATCTCCATATCATTTCCAAAAAATGCTATAAGCCTAACCCATTGAGAGTAGTACAAAGAGTTTTTTTTTCTCATGAAGGCTCCAAACCACGCCAGAAAATCTTGTTGTCTTCATTGCCTTGTTTAATGTTTAAATAGAAAATTTTCGATTTGCTCCATAAAATCAAACTTGTAAACCACCCCTAGCAGGTTTATAACCATAATCTACCATTCGGATGAAATGGAATTCTTTAGGGCCCCACTGGAATAAGTCTTACCGTTACGAGTTTATAATTATATTATAATATATATTATATATTATGTCTTGTGATCATTGATTTTTGTATGTGCTCTATTTTCGTAGAATCGTGCACCTATCCCGCTCTTACGATGGGCTTATATATACTTGATCGAGTCGAAGATGATTTTGTTCTACACGGTTCATTAATTAAATTCGGGTGCTATGCCGATTGGGAGATGAAAGGCGAAGCGTCCGGTATCTGTTGGTATGGACAGTGGAACATTAATACACCACAATGTGTGTCAGGTAGGCCTACCCTCAGTTATTAGGAATGCACCGTATTTTTTTTTTTATTACACTTAGATAGTAGGCTACTTTAACTTACCGTTCCAAGGTGATTATCTATATGTAGCCTAATGATGCGACTGGGCCCAGGTCCAATCGCCGTGTTGTAAGCATCTTAGAAGCAAAAGACCATTCGTAAACATATTTATTTATTTCATCTTGTAGACACAAGTGAATACTCGGAGTGTGGCTTAGCAGGTGACACTAGTGTGCAAGGCTTGACCGGTAGAATAATCGGTGGGTTCGATGCAAACCAAGGAGCCTGGCCTTGGCAAGCTGGAATATACTGGATGGATGGAAGAAACAAGGTACAGTTTTCCGAAGTGTGATATTTGAACATAAACTTATCATTGAAAAAAAATATTGTCTGCTGTCCTCTACCCCAAACGGGGTTTCAAATATTTTGTTTAGCACAAAAGAAAAAAAAGTCTGTGTTTATTAATTAGTATATTCGTTGATAAAAATAATGTTCCTGTCGATGCAAGTTGTGAAAATTTTTATATAATTAAAATTAAATCTATTTCGGTAACGTGCATGTTTTTTAAATTTCATTCGTAAAAGCATGTTCAATGAAATTTTATAGTTCTGTTATACTCAGATGAGCTTTCGTAATTGTTCTGAATGTCCAAAATGTATTTTTTTAAATAAGGTTAAACTATTAGTATATAAATTGACTTTGGCGTTGTGTACAATAATGTTATTTTAAGTCGTTTCTTTTTCTTAGTGGCACTTTTTCTGTGGTGGTAGTTTAATTGATAATAGATGGGTAATGTCAGCTGGTCATTGTTTCGGTTACGACGAGGACATCACCAAGATACAAGTTCGATTAGGTACCGTAACCAAACAGTAATGACTATTTACTATGACTTGACACGACAAGAATAATCTCTTACAATGCTATTGTTGTTTCTCTGTATTTGTTAATCGATGAGAAATTGTCGTATCTGGGTTACACGGAGGGCAGCAGCACCCCTGACCAAAAAAACTCGCGCCCTGGCTTTAGCCCCTCATTGAAAATGTTCGAAGCAAAAAGAAATGATGTTCATGTAGTTAAAAATTACCTCATATCACCTTATTTTGTGAGATAGCGCCCCCTTACTTAATCATCGAGTCCCCATTATCATCCCCCACCATTTTATTATTCTTATATGCACCACAGGTTATATGAGCTACGTATTTATGATTTTATTTTTAGTGTTGTATTGTTGTCACTTAGGTACAACGGACCGAACAGGTGACAGAGGCACGGATAGAGAACAAGTTTTGCTGATCGATGCGCTTTATCTACCAAAGCAACACGATTTCCGTGGTTTCGACTACGATATCGCTTTACTACACCTTGACCGAAGTGTCGCACTAAACCAGTACGTTCACACAATTTGCCTCCCACCAGAACCAGAATCAAGCAACCCAGGTATGGTGCTTAAGCATAAGATAGTATGGATACATCTCCAAGTACCGAAATGCACGCCATCGTGTCGGGATTCAATAATATTGATTATTTCGACATTAATTATGTCATCATCAGGAATGAAAAATTATCCATATTTGCAAGCTTATATGCACAAGTACCATAAGTGTTTGACCAATCAAAACATTTATATTGCCTTATGTATGATACTAATTAAATAAAAATGATGTATAGTGCAAAGCGTACATAACCGTATACATAAGGACTTAAGTTAAAATCCTTGCATGCATACCCCATTATTTTAACTGCCATTAAAATTACGTATTATTATTTTTATTTCTTGTCTTTAAAAATTGAAATTAAAAAAATCAAAATTATTTTATCTTTAAAATGTATCTCAATAATCAACATTAGTCAACACAATGTCGTAAAAAATAAAAATCCCAAGAATATAAATTAAAAATTTTCGGTCATTTCGGTCGAATATTACATTAGAGCAAATTCATGTTCTGAACATTTTGCAAAAAGTAATTGCCAGGATATAAGAAGCCTATAATTTCACACCGAATTTTGCATAATGTAAATTCTATATATTACTCTCTTATTACATCTCCATATATAAAATCCAATCCTTTTTCTAAAAATTTGTTTCAATTAAAGACCACTTTCGAGACGGTGGGTTTCTATTGTTTATAGCAGCTTTGGTCTCTAATTAGAATATTAAAGATAAAAGACATTTTTTTATTTGGGGATTACAGAGGAGTGGTCTTTAATTGGAGGTGGTGTTTAATTAAAGAGGTCATTAAAGAGAGACCCGTATTTTAAAAAAATGTCTTATATCCAGGCTTCCATTTTCAAGACTCACTGTCAATACTTCATGCCACTTCAATCTATGTTGTTCTTCATCCTAGGTCCATTCATTTATCCTTGTTCTGTCACTTTTGTTTAATGTTTTCTTCTAAAAATGTACTTTGTACTTTTGTAGTTTCTGTATACTCAAGCTTTTCCTTTTTAGTTGTTAAAGTATTGTTTTTATCAGTCCCTCTACCTAATTCGTACCTATGCTATTTCTCCCACTTCAGAATCATTTTGTGGAACTTTGAACAAACTGTGTCTTTTTTTACAGATGGATTGGTTGAAGTTGGTGTTTCAGCAACTGTAGTTGGATGGGGGCACTTCACACCGGTACACTGGAACAGCAGTGAGATGACCAGTTACAAAAACGACCTTCAGCAGCTGACCATACCTATTCGACCGCGAAAGGTGTGCATAAATAGCTTGAAGCAAGTCGGCGAAGATGTATCCCAGTTCACCAACACCATGTTTTGCGCAGGTTTTAACAAAAAAGCAAAGGACACATGTTTCGGTGACTCGGGTGGCCCGCTTATGCGCAATGTTATGCATAATGGTAAGCGGCGCTGGGTACAAGTGGGGATAGTAAGCGCGGGAAAAGGGTGCGCCATTTCAGGCCAATACGCGTACTATGCACACATTCCAAAACTGTTACCTTGGATAGGGCAAGTGATGACCAACTATAAACCTACAAACGGAAACGCTCTGATACAAGTATAACTCATGCTTTTGTTGAACTATGCACAGCCATAGGCATAATTATTATTATTGTAGGCATAATAATGATTTTATCTTTATTAAATTTGTTTTCCCTTATAGTTATTATTAGGCCTATCTGTTATGTAAAATCCAATGTGATTCTTCCTTTCACCTAACGACACTATACTCAGAGATATTTCAGTTTTCATTAAAAAAAATATTAAAGTAGGCTTATTTAATGTATGGTCTAAGAGATATAGGCCTATAAGTAGCAACTTGCTGTTACTCATAACATGGCATACGGTACGGTAACGAATAGAATAAGCCATGAGATTTCAAGACAGTTTCGAGTCCCCGAAAATCATGATTTTTATAACTTTAAATATTCCAAATTTCATTGAATATATATTTATCAAAAAGTATCTCTTAGCTTAAGTAATGTACATGCTAAATCATTATCTGAACATTCAAATTCATCCTTGTTATTTACAGAAATCCTGTATTATATCGACAAGTTGGTATATAATTTATACATATTAAAAAAAAAACAATAATGTATGATAACAAATTGCTCTGATGTTTTCAAAATTTCATCAATCTTTATTATGGAAATTTTCATCAATTATTATATAGTTTTTCTCACTATGAATTTTATTTATAGAGTATACATCAGATTATTGCCAGTGTTATATACATTCTAAATCATTATCCGAACATTCAAATTGACAATTGTTATTACCGACAACATATACATTATGTCGATAATATGGTATATAATTTATATACACACACACACACACACACATATATATATATATATATATATATATATATATGTGTGTGTATAATATATATATATTAAATAAAACCATATAACGTAACAATATCTTTCTGATGTTTTCTCCATTTTGATGAATCTTTATTACAAAAGTTGCCATCAATTATCTGTTCATTGAATCTGAACGATTTACGTTAATAACATAAAAGCAATCGTCAATACCACAGCTTTGAGTAATCTTCCCGCGTATTCCCTCGAGGATAAATAACATTTAACTAATTCGTTTTGGGGCTCATAAGGTCCTGACAATCGACAGAAAACTAGACCAGTGATAGGCATCGCCAAACAATTACACAGTATGATATATGTAAAACTCAGAGGATGGTGATGAAGACATATTATCAGCCACCTTGTACTGATGATCGGTTCGATATCTCCGCCTGTAAAATAATCTTCTGCATTGCAGCAAGCCAGGCACAGAGGAAGGTATGAATTATCGCTTTGGTTGTCCATAGCGAAGTGTTGATATGAAGGGCCAATTATGTTTTATTAATATTATAAAATTTCTATACTGTAGAATGTGTGTAAATTAGTATTCATATAATGCCTCCTATTATTATGTTGGTGAAATCTGTATATTGTGTTAATCCAGATATACACTGCGGGTCGAGTTGTACGGTTGTCGGCTGACGAAAGCATATCCGCTCTATATATAACGTTAAAAGTTTAAACAAAAAGATAAGATACGGTAACATTTAACCTTAAATATTAGAGTAAAATGTTGTGAGCTTATTTTTATTTATTTATTTATTTATTTATTTTACCTCAGCCCACCATGGTGGGCTGAGGTAAGAAGATTTATGATTATGGCACCTCTAGATGGCCAGAAATGACACTCTCAGACTTATATTTAAAAATAATTTCCTTTTTGTTTGTATAATTTTGTAAACTTTAAGGGGCTTGGGGCAACAATCTTAAATCCGCCACCGGGGAGTCACGGAAATGGTAAGCATTCTACTCCTACCGAAATACTCAGCTACCGTGCACTGTACTGTTCTATTACATTGCATAACAAATTCAGGTGTATGTTGCTTCTGTAGTGACATAGCCTCGTTCTATATTTTGTAGATTCGTGTTAGAGTAAAATTATTATTTTACAATATAAAAAATGTTGTCCTTACTTAATTTAGTGTAGGCCTATGATACGTAATCTAAAACGATCGTTCATCCATTCTCAATCGGATTCTCAATCCTAAACTGAACGTGAATGAAGCTAACAGCGCAACTAACAACGGGTTATGTAGGCCACCGAATCTTTAAATATGCTTCTTGTTATTTAATTCATCTAGCTCAGTTTTTTAAAATTTAAGCCCTGTCATAGTTCGGGCTTTAGTGGCACTCTCACTTCGAATGTATTGCATACATTTAAAGATATAAGCCTACTAGGCCTAATATCTATATTAAAATCCCCTCAAACATTCAATACAAACATACAGACCTATGTAAATGGATTCAAAGTTGTGCTAACTTCCAGTAAGGCACAGATTAAATCCAATTTTGGCGGATGGTTTTACAACCCAACCCTTAAATTGACTGCCGACCTATTTAAGAGTCTGGGAACTAATACTGCACCTTTGTGCGTCTGGTTATTCAAAATGAACATGATTAGGTACACCTTAAATACATAAAATATGCAATCAAAAAATATATATATTTCTATATTGTTTAAGTAGAGCACAGGCTATCTTTAAGCAATGTGTAATTTAACATATAGGCCTATGTCGATCATTCATATAACACTAGGAAAGTTATTTTTTGATAAGCTATAACTTGTATCGTCGATATTAATTATTATAACAGTTTCTATGACATCGTTTTATCATCTGCTGTTCGTATCAATTTATGCAAAATGAGATGAATTTAATCTTGAAACTATACCTGTACACCATGGTTTTATCACACACGTCATACACAAGCCCTTATCTAAATTATGGCTTTATGTATTAATTGAGTGCATTATGTTCGGATCATGTAGGCCACCGAATCTTCATGCTTCCAGTCGCTGTGAACTTTGAAACACGTTATTACTATACAGACAGCCTGATGTAGAAAAAGTACCTTTTTATATCAATGTGGCGAGAGATTTCTTGGTTAGAAAAGAAACACGGAGGTAAATGTAAGTACTGTATTTGCCTGGCAATGATACATGGGTTAGAGCCCAATAACACTAGTCACGTTAACTTTCTAGACGTTATAAAAAATGTATGATTTTTCGGAATATACTGTATTATTACATCTGGAGTTGAGCTACTTTGATCACAGTAAACTAATAATAGGCCTAACTAAACTAGATTTTTGCCTATAAAACGGTAATGTGTTGCTGTCTTAAGAGCCGTGAAGTATTCCGAATATTACGTATAAATTACATAATGCTGATGGATTATTAACTCATACCGTAATAAATTATGTTAATTTAATGATTATATTTATGAAAATGTTTAATATAGGCCTATTCCGTTATCGCGGACTTGAGTGGGGCGTGAGGGGCTGGCGTACGCACCCCCTTATTTATTGTAAAACATGCTGTAAAGCTTATTAGAAAATGTCCATGCTAAATAGTAAAGTTACAACCTCAAAGGTGCCAGACCTTCAAGAAGGATCCGTCCTCTTGCACTCCTACCAAGGGCTACCTGCTCTCACATTCACACCCCCACCCTTTCTTAGCAGGTTGGATCTGCACCACACCATCTAATTTTCTGTAATACTGTATTCGATCCATCACTGCAGGAGTACAAAAATCAACCTCATATCAAGATTAAATTATAATCATGTGGACATGGGATTACTCGGACTGAAACGGAATGCTTGATCGTTTGGTCTACGTGATACCAAAGGGAAATCATAAGAATACAACCAGATGACATAATTCAATTTAAAAAGCGCAGACGATTAAAGATAAACGGCAATGAACAAGCGGTAATTGAATTATGGATAACATTCGCGGGCTATTATCGACGCATTCATTTTTTATTTTAGGTTGGTTTATTTTCTAATCCAACTATAACCTCATTTAAATGAGCATAGGCTCGTTGCAGGGTTGTAGGGTTACTCTATAAATTGAAAAAAATGAAACATCTGGTAATTAACTGATTTTTTCGACCAATTTCTTAATAATGTATTTTATAGTCTTATGTTAATGTAATTATAATTGTTTATTGTTGAACTAGGCCTACTATATTTACTTGACAATTTCATTTGTAATATTATTGGTTAAGGGTCTTGTTTTTAGTGACCATGTTTATATTATGTGGCCCCGTTATTTGTTTTCTCCTAGAAATGGTAATGTAAGCTCAAGCAAGTTCAGAAAATATATAATCTGTTTCAGGAAAAAAAAAATGATTTTGACCGCTTTGTGCCAAAATTCAGTCAGGCAAACATGATTGCCTCTGGCAGTTCTAGGCCTACGTCAAAGCTCGCAAAAATAACATCACCGTAAACATTGTAAAACAGATAGCCGTTAGTTAATAATTATTAAAAATAGCATATTATAACTTCAGTATTTCTATAGAGTGTAGCATTACGCTAGCCCCTTCCAATTTGTTTTCCACTTTCAATAAAAATAGGCCTACCTTTAGTTTAGTACTAGTAGGCCTGGTTGTTTCTTTTTGTTTATGACATCAAGAAGCCGCCATGATGCTTTTAACGTCACATAGGCCTACATCTAAAGTGGAAAGCCAAGTTAAAATAAATTAACAGACATTTTAACAGTTAAGAAGTACAGTAACATTATGCTAAAGTAAAACACCCTTTTCTAAGCGGATCATTGATGGCTAAGCTATAATATGACGATCTTTTCATTGTACTCCACGAGAAGCCTCTTGTAAGTTACTATGTCTATACAAAATATACAGACAAACTTTTTTTTTTAGATTTGGGGCCCTAATTACCTGTTTTTTTTTTGTTTTTTTTTTAATAAGATGCATTTACAAAAGCAGAAAAAAATATTACGGTACAATTTGTTGGCCATGAGTTTGTCTTTTTGAAGGCCCCTATGCATTCTTAGGATATTTGAATGTTGTCTTTTTTAAGTCTTATGAATTTATATAGCGAATAACATCACCTTTTCTTCATGTGTGTTCATGTGGTTCGTAGCTATTGATTGACGTGATTATCTCCGTATCGTGTCATGGGAAATTGCGATTTATTAGTTAGTTATTGAATCACTCTCTGTCATTTATCCGGTCCGATAGTCCTTAAAAAAATGTTGTTAACATCACCACTTGCTTTACGGACCTAAATAAAAAAAAAATCATCCAAACGTATCACGTTCTCTTTGGGAAAAACGAAAGAAATATACTACCGAGCAATCTAAAAATGACGTGTCGAGGTCGTTCGGACCTCGAGGCATGCCCTCAGTAGATATAATATAGGCTTAGAGGCTATCAGTACTTTCCGAGAAGACTATCGACAAAGAATGACACATTAAGAAATAATATTCAACTTGTTATGAATTTCCTGAATGACAAAATCGAAGGCTTATTGAACGAATTTAATTGGTTATAGTCGCTCCCTTCATATCGGCTGAAACTTAGCACGCACAGAAGAAGGAATTCGTTTAAGCATCAAGTGTGCTCACAGCAGTGCACCAGGCACCTGGATCAGTAAAGTAGCTAAGTGGAGCAAGCACAATAGGCCTATATTAAGCCTGGAATCATCATCGACCAAGGTAAGGCAATCCACTGGCCTACTAGGTACCTTTTTATGATTAGGCTTTAAGGGTTTTTATTCAAACTTCATTGAAGTCATGAACGTCATGATCATTGATGCTCAGTAGATTACAGTAATCGTTTAATAAAGAAAATAATTGATCTCGTATAAGCCACACGACCAGTGACCAATGGCAGGCAGAGCCCACAAAAGTCAATTAATACAATAATACCTGTCTCTTATACACATCTAGATGTGTATAAGAGACAGCTTTAAAACAGTGTGTTATGCCTACTACTAAAACAATCATAATTACATACATGCATATCCACAAGGCTTATAGTGCTTACCAAAATTATTATCGAATAATAGACCTTATTCGGATTAAATCAGAATGCCAATGAGTAATTGAAATAAAGGACAGATTGAAAGCAACATGACATAAGAATAATAATTAGCTTATACCGGTAATAATATTCCTTGCCGAGCCACTAGGGCTCATAGGATTGGAGCTTATCCCAAGTTTTAGCGTGAAGCGGTTGATAGCGTAATACTCTCCTTGGCCTAGCAGTGGTGTACACTCACCTCACAATCATCGAGCCTCCCCCACTTCACATTTGCGCTCCCCTACCCCATTATCCCCCATTTCAAGACTCCTAGATATGCCTACGTCACTGGACTGAGGCCTAGTTGAGAGACTCTCATCACCCTGTGGGGATAATTTGCAAAACCTGTCAGTCACCGGCGATGGAAGATGTTCGACAGAAGTTGAATTATTTGAAGAGGAAGGATTTAAGATTAGACAGGCACACATCTGTTACCATTACAATTATACAAATAATAATGGTTGTAATGATGACGATAATAATAATATAAGAATTTACCGTACAGTATACAACGCATTTTGGTTAAGGACACTGGCAATTGCATCTACTGTATATTGACAAATCGTCACAAAGTACAAGCTTCTCCACTTCTTGGAGAATATTCCAGTCGAGCTGAAATTTCATACGCATCAACTCATATATTCACTGCTACAGCATCCTATCAGATCAAATAACAAAATATAAAAAAAATGTTCACATGCCACACTGCAAAACGTCAGTTGTATCAACCAAGGAGGTATTTATATTCGCCTGATGACGACCACTGTTCGTCGAAAGCTCGAGCATTAAAAACATTGTTAGTCTGTAAAGTGTTGACTGTCTTTAATTTGCTGTTCATCATCTACACTACAGTTAACACGGCTACTTTTCACTTCATCATGTTGCCAAAGATATATACCAATCAACTAAAATTGCATGGTGAACTAATAGGTACATGTATAGGAGTGTGTTGGTATGGATGAACAATAATAAAAACCAGCACCAAAGGAATTACTTAGTGTTCTCTTACTTATTATTGCCAGGTTAGTGAACAAAATTATGATAAAAATTGCTAATTTTTGAAAATTCAAATTGTTAAAAATTTTTTTAAAGTAGCCGGATAGTTTGTCAGCCTAGAAAAAGTGATAAATTTGTTGCATTGCGAGGTAGAGTTGTATCTCTTTAGTTAAGATACTTGCCTTCCAAATCCAGAGTCCTGTGTTCAATTCTCCTCAAATTCATGTGAGCAGAAGAGCCAGATATCAAAGGGATGCTAGTTATTGTCTCAGGATTTGTTCTCACACTCCCCCAAGTCGCATAACGTTTATGTAGAGCATAATTGTCTGTACGTTTGCCTTGTGAACGGGATGGTCAACTATAAGTATGACAGTGATTATATTGGCAATCCTTGGTACATGTATCTAATAATAATGAATAAAAAAATAACCTTTCCTGAGAAACGTGGGGCTCGCCATACTTTTTTGATGCATCAGAGAAAAATTGTTTTACCTATGCCCACTATAGGCCTAGGTTGTGACGATAACAAAGAGGATTTCCAATGGTAGATTGTAGAAATAACGAAGCTAATGCACCAACAGAGTTTACTGCATTAATTTTGAAAAGACCTATATGCCTAATAGACTCGGTAAAAAACATATATGTACTGCTATGTGAAGGAGAATTTTCCATACTACCCTAACTTGTTGCTTTTTAACAATCCGCCAGACTGCATCGCATGATCTATTTTGTTTGTAAATATTAGGCCTATGTGTTTTCTGGAAATTAAATGAATTGAATTGAACATATTAACTTTAGATTATTTAATTTTAGGCCATACTTATTATGGGGGTCCATTTTTAATAGATATGACGTCGAGGGTTTTTGTATCTAGGCATACTGCCCCTCAGGGGACTGTAGTCAATATGTTGTTCCGCAACAGTTGACCTTTCTAATTCCGGTGGAGTATATAATAATAATAATAATAATTTATTGACATACACCATTTATATCGGTGGCACTCAACAGGTGGTGCGTCAAGCATCTTAACTAATACAAAAGTAATCTTAACTAATGAAAATATACAGTAAAGTAAAAGAAAATAAAAATAAAAAGAGACATAAAACACAACAACACAAAGTCAATTTAATCTTTAAGAAGATCACATCATTTCTCCATGCTCTTTTTGCTAAGGATTTGCAAAATTTGTCGATCAAGATTTTAATTTTTTTATGGAATAAGTTATTGTCATTACCGAGAATAAAGAGTAACTTGTTTTCAATATCTAATTGTTGGAATTGTTGGAAAACGTGTAGGAAATCGTTAAGAGAGAGTTGATGTTTAAACTTCTCGATTTCCTCATTTCTAATATAATTTAGAGCAGGGCAAGTTAATAAAAAGTGAGTAATATTTTCTTTTTCGTTTATATTACAGCATTTACAGAGCCCATTAGCATTAGGGTCATTAGACCATTTCGCTACTTTACCATCAAGAGGAAGGGTATTCGATCTTAATTTGAATTTCAATGATTTTAAAAGCAATATCATGAAGGTTCTCCGACATATTCACAATAGTTTTTAAAAATATTTTTGGCCAACGATTGTCTTCCATCGTTAAAATTCTGTCGATATAATTAATTCTATGTAAATTTTGAATATGAGAGATTTTTGACCATCCAAGATCACCTACAACGTAACAACGGGGGGCCTTAATATAAATTTTGCCATTTGCAATTGCAATCTCTCAATTCTTTCACAGTCACTCTTACTCCCTACCCAAATCGGGCTAGCATAGTTTATCGATGGAAGAGCAAGCGTTCGCCAAAGAATGTCCCCATAATACACTCTTTTAAAACTACTAGGATTACCAATAATTGCCTTTATATACCGTAACCAATAAGTTTGTTACATTTTTGAATTACATGTTTAATATGTTTGTGATCCTTTAAACATCTTGATATAGTAACACCAAGATATTTATAGGGTTCACATTCATTTATGAATAGGTTTCCTAGCTTCCATGTTTTATTTCTGTCCACTCTCTTTCCCACAACAAGTACATTAGTTTAAGTATGGTTAAATTCCAAGTTCCAATCTGCAGCGAATTTAGCGCTAAGTCTAACATTTGAATCATTTGTCGTTCATTTTCTGCAATCAGAATTATATCATCGGCCCAAAATAGGGCTCCATGCCATGTGTTATTAATATTATGAACACCAATATCGTTCAATTTTAAAATGTTTGTAAACTCGTTAATGAATATGCAAAATAGTATAGGAGATAGGACACATCGCTGTTTAACACCCTGTTCAATAGAAAATTCTTCTGTCAAATTTACTGTACTGTATCGCCAAATTTTATTTTTCCTTTAGTATTGGCATACATATTGTCAATTACATTTTTTTAAATAAGAACCAGTAAAATTTTGCCCAGGCTCAGTGTTCTTATTTTTTGGCCAATTTCAGGCTCAAAATGTTCTTATTTCGTTCTTATTTTACACACTTTTCAAACATAGAAAATTATTATTGTACAGCAGTCTACACTGTTACTGGGAGGTGAAAGCGGCCCTGCAAAAAATGACCCCTGGATGAACGGCCCAGCAAAAATTGGCAACACAAAAAGTGGCCCCAAATGGGAGGTAGGTACACCTACTGCACTTTATTATAGAGGGTATTACATAGTCACACCTAATGCACATAAGGTACAGATATAATTTGTTGGTTTTTCTAGTTTGACATTCTACCTCAGCCTCAATTTGTTCTTATTTTGTTCTTAATTTTTAAGCAAAGTCAGCCTCAGTGTTCTTATAAAATGTGTTCTTATATTTAAAAAAAAAGTGTAATCTCCAAAGACGACCCCTAATTCCAACATTCCAAATAGCCTTTAAAAGTCCATCCCTCCATACTGAATCGAATGCCTTTGTGTGGTTAGTAACAGTAACAGTTGTCCTGGTAACAGGATAAGGATATCGCTGTCACTGTAATACTAATGTATCTATTAACAGGAAATACCATGGTGTATTGTACAATGAATAGGCAATTATACATGACAGTATAATATCAACACCCTTACTTACTCTCATGATGTTAAACCATTAAATCATTAATCATTTTCCACTTCATCATTTCTACAAAATTAGGCAGTAGACACACGCTCCCGCTGGGAGCCCATTTTTTGTGATCCTATATTGTATTAAAATGGTTACATCGGATGGTGGACATGGTAATCTAATCCTAAGTACACATTTTTTAAGGATTATTTTTGTTCATTCCGGAAACATTGGGAATAATGTTTAGCAAAGATAAGAACATTAAAGGTCTTACTAGAAATGAGAATGCATTTTATTACTGTTTGCAGACAAAATAACATTTACTTTCGATGCGAATAAACTCTGTGACGTAAGATTAGATTAAGTTTGTTGTTGAGGGACTTTCATTTTTAAAGGTTAGGCCTACATTGAAAGAACAATCTTGATAGCTCCAAAAGTTTAGATATATTTGACTACTCGCCAACTATGTATTCTCATTTCATTAAAAATGTATTGTAAGAGGATTGTAGATGAGAGTTCAACTTGCCTTATGCGTAATGTCGTGCGTACGCCATATAGTGATGTGCACCACTGCCATTGTCAAAGTGCGCCTACTGTAACTTCAAATATACACACAAAACTAGCAGAATGAACTCTCGTCCACTTCTATACTTTTTGCTTGTAAGCAAGACACTTCCAACATCAATTATGTTGATTTACACTGTATTCGACTGACTTTAAAAATCCTAGTTATTAATGTTTATCATATTTACTATATTTCAGAAAATTAAATGATTATGGCCGGAACTATGGTAACTGTTACTGATACTGTTACAGAGATTATGACAAACATAACCACCAATGGTATGAGAAATATGACGACTGATAACGTATCCATGGAAACTAAAGATGGTGATGCTGGTAGAATGCCAGATTTTACCTATTTTTACATCGACTCAACTAATGAAGCAGAGTTTTTGTACACCACAGTGGCTAAGATTATTATCTCCATTATCATACCAATATTCTTTATAATTGGTATTCTTGGTAACCTAGGATTGCTCGTAGTATTTGTACGCATACGCACATTGCGCAACTCAATCAACATTTATCTTCTGAATATTGCCGCATGCGACTTCTGTTTCCTTGCGACTGCCGGGCCTATCTTGTGGACTAACTTTAGCAGCAGCCCGGTCGAGGACGACTTTTATCACGTTGGCACTGTGGCGTGTAAACTAAGCATAGCTGTAGTGGATGCATGCATTGTTGTCTCGTATTGGACATTCATGTTAGTTACCGTCGACCGGTATCTTTCTATCTGCTGGCCGATGAAATTCCGCAACATAGAAAATCCCAAGAGGGCGGTCGTACTGTGTATCATATTGTGGATTATGGTGTGCGTTTACAAATCCCCCGTATTGTACTTTTCAACTTTATTTAACGTGAACCTCGAGTGGGTGAATACAACATTAATTGACCCCTCTACAGCACCTTCAGAAGTTGCATACTGTCTGGTATGCGACGGGCGTCCAGGACAACCCACAGAGGATGCATGCACAATAATCAATAACCTCTACATCGGTGAACATATTATCTTGGTTGGGATGGTGCCTATATTTGTGTTTCTTTACTTTAGCATGATTGTTTGCCTCCAACGTCAAATATCAAAACATGGACAAAATGACGTTGTGCAAGCTAAAAAGCACGTGATAACCATGCTGATGTTGACAACGCTCGTTCTCTTGGTAACGACAACGCCAGCCCGGGCGCTGTTTCTCATCCTTGCATCTAAAACACTGATGATCTCACAAACAACCGTCGTGTCTATACTGTACGCCAGTAAGTGTCTCACGTTTGTAAATGCATCAGTAAATCCCTTTATATACATTACAATGAGCACAGGCTACAGGAACGCCTTCAAAACGTGTTTTCTTCCTCGTGCGTGCATAGGAGATCAGCAAAATGGAGACGACCAGCAGCGGCTGAAGTCCAGCAAAGCCACCAGTGTACTTTCTCTCAATAATATTGGCAGAAACAACATATTGATTCAACAACCAAATGACGAGGCAGTATTAAACTGATACATACGGGCTAGAACCTAATAAAATAATGTTGGTTTTTACCAAAAGTCCGGCCCATACATCCCTGTCAAAACACGTACGACAAAATTATAGGCGCATACACTTTTTTAAAATGCACCCATAAGCTTTACTAATGATCAGCTGTGCTTACAAAAATTTGCTTGCAACATTATTTTAAAAAGTTATCTTAGAAGAGTGTTGGCCTACTTCTTTTCGACTTTTTTGCCCCATGGACTGGTGGTTTATAATAGGCGGAAGAATGTTTTGCCATTGTGGCGCAAGTGGCAATCAATGACCTAAGGTCCGAAAAAAGCGGAACCTATGGTCGTCGAGAGAAGAATTTTCTGGGGTATTTGGAAGCTTCAGAGTTGTAGTCAATTTAATCTCCTATCTCTGTTTACACTCGTTCAGTATTTTTAAAGCCTGCTCCCGGGAGGTAGGAAGGGGCGAGCACCACTTTTGCCATCTCCGTCGCCGCTGAAAATTTAATATAAAATGTGTATAGACGCTATTATAAAGAAATATTGCTAACAAACTCCTAAAGTATGTGTTGTTGAAACCATGGAGGAAATATATTTCCTCCATGTTGAAACTCATTGGGCTGTAAACTGGCAGATTACGAATGAATTTATGCAGACCTTCGTAGAGACACTGTCTAATATTGAGTTCGCTTTTGGTATTTTTGTGGGGATTGGGGGGGGGGGGGGGGGGGTGTTTGTTTGTTTTGTTTATTCTTTCTTTTTACATTATAAGATAATATGTGTGGCGAAAATAGATAAATCAAACAGAAAACCGATAGCTTGAGTTTGAGTGATTGCTTTGAAAACGAGACACGATAATGATTATAATAATATGATGTCTTAGGTGATAAAAACGTTGGTCACCATCGTATTGATTTAAGCAAAATTTGTGACGGGTGGTGATGTTATGTCAATTACGACTTTATTAGTGACATTGACTACCGT
The DNA here is from genome assembly GCF_011630105.1 of Anneissia japonica. NCBI lineage: Eukaryota > Metazoa > Echinodermata > Crinoidea > Comatulida > Comatulidae > Anneissia > Anneissia japonica. The sequence continues at coordinate 455,626 of NW_022694700.1, read as the reverse complement.
ACGTTATGATGATTATAATGATGAGGATGATGATGATGATGATGATTATGATATGGCACGATGATATGTTTCCATATATCAAGATATTTGTTGATATGATAATAAATTTGAGAATTTCTATAGCGCCTGTTAGAAAAATATTATTTGTGAACAATATCACTTCAAATAACTGCATTAGAGGGAAAAAATATATATTAAGAGAATTTTAACTCCGGAATTTACTAATAGTATTAGAAACAATTGATAAGTTACAGCTGGCGGCTGAAACTTATATTATACCTAGTTTAACATTCTGCTACATTTTGTAACGTAAACTATGTAATTGATATTGATCATTGTTTTTGGTATTTTTGTAGGGATGGGGGGTGGGGTGTTTGTTTGGTTTATTCTTTTTTTTTACCTTGTAAGATAATATGTGTGGCGAAAATAAATAAATCAAACAGAAAACCGATAGCTTGAGTTTGAGTGATTGCTTTGAAAACGAGACACGATAATGATTATCATAATATGATGTCTTAGGTGATAAAAACATTGGTCACCATCGTATTGATTTTAGCAAAATTTGTGACGGGTGGTGATGTTATGTCAATTACGACTTTATTAGTGACATTGACTACCGTACGTTATGATGATTATAATGATGATGATGATGATGATGGTGATGATGATGATTATGATATCACTTCAAATAACTGCGTTAGAGGGAAAAAAGATATATTAAGAGAATTTTAACTCCGGAATTTACTAATAGTATTAGAAACAATTGATAAGTTACAGCTGGCGGCTGAAACTTATATTATACCTAGTTTAACATTCTGCTACATTTTGTAACGTAAACTATGTAATTGATATTGATCATTGTTTTGATATCAGAGAGTTTCTGTAAACTTCATGCAACTGGAACGATGAAATTGAGACAGGAAGTAGATACATTTTAACACCTACGCATTCTTATCAAGACCTACACGCGACGGAATTAATCGACGCATTAGTTAGAGATTTGTATATTGGAACTTATAATTTATTTGAAAGATTTCCCAGGCCACTGTAGTGCACTGTATCTCAGTTACAAGCATTATATTTAAGAATAATGAAAACATGCTTACTCACATTTCATCACCATAAAAAACGTTTAATTAATTGTTTTTAAAGTCAGGCTCCGGAGGAAAAATAATTTTTGATATGTTGTAGAACTGATTTTTCTAAGACAGAAAAAAGTTGTTTGACGAAAAACTGGGGAATAGAACGATAAGTTATATAGAGAAGGCTTGTAGCATCTGTATCTCATTCACCGTTCCCCAGTTTTTCGTCAAACAACTTTTTTCTGTCTTAGAAAAATCAGTTCTACAACATATCAAAAAATTGTTTTCCTCCGGAGCCTGACTTCAAAGTAATAAATTGTAGAAAAATTGCCTTGATTTACGAGAAAAGTTTAATATTGTGTCTACTAATACAAAGATATCTAATTTAATAGAGGACCTACTCTAATACCATACAACTGGTTTGTATGACATTAATAACCTCATGGATCAATGATTATTCTACCTTACAGTCTCATATGCTAAAAGTTTATTTTTGAAGGCTCAATTTTCTTGCTAACGTTTAGGATACACGCGCTCAAAGCAGGGGGTAGGTCTATGTATTGGTTTTATATGAAAATCTAAACTCAAGAGGACATAGCATCTTACCGTGGAGAACTACGCAAATATATATCTTTTTTACCCGTGCTTTACAATAGAAGATCACGAATTGAAACGAAGAATGAACACTTATTATCGTTTAGGCCTGCGTCCAATATTTAGAATATTTCAATATATAGGTATATGCTTCTTGTTTCAAGCTGTAAAAGGTTATTCTACATGTCAACCAGGTAAGAAAAATACCTTGTTTTTAGCAAAATGTTATGAGGTTATTGCCTCCTCGATAGCTATGAGCGGTAATGTAGTAACGAGCAGTAGGCCTATGGTACTTTGATGCAATAACAATCCGGAACGTGGTCGTTTGGTGCATTTTATAACTTCCGCCGATATTGGGATGATGTGCAACAGACTCTATCAGAATTGGGATAGCAATATACGTAACAATATATTTTATGTTTAAATGATTACATTTTTAAATGTTTTTGATAATTTGTTTAAAAAAAACCCCAATATGTAGGCGTAGGCCTACTTTTTTAATTATAAATCGTGAATTAAAAAAAATAATAATAGTACTAGAAATTTTTCCCTTCCAAGTGAAAATTTATGGGTTAAATCTTGTATAATTGTTCTTTTAAAACTGAAATGACTGCATTTCATAGCCCAGCAGACACAAAACGTTATTATATTATGTGGTGGTTAGGTTATGTACAAAAATTACTATGGCACTGAGCGTTTCAGCAACGGTTGCAACGTCATTTAGTCAGAAATTACGTTATAAGTACGTATTTCTGTTTAATTTTTTTACTTCAAAGTTATTATAACGTCACGTGTTAAAAGGCAAGTCTAATATTATGACAAGACCTATTTATATTGAGACATTGTTGAATGAAATAATATTGTCAAAATAGGTATAGACCTACATGACGTAAAAAAACGGACTTTAGACAGTTGTTATAAATTAGTACTGTACTGTTACTTTGACACAACGGCACTTCACAGCAATGACTAGCTAGATGAATAGGCCTAAGCTAATTACTGTACTAGCGGTTTTAAAGACCCTGTTTTAAATAATGGACCATTTCCGAGTTTCAATCAAACTTAATAATTATCATGAATATGTATAGAACAGAAAAGTTCTTGGAACTATACAGATATAAACTAGGCCTACAGTACTTCCAGGCACATGTTGGAACGAATTTAAAATTTGTATTACAGTAGAACCCCCCTCCTTTGGGACAACAATATTTCAGGGGACACCCCTATTAAGGTGACAATTTTCCGTGAAACGAGGGAAATTATATATTTTTTTAACACTACAGCCAATCTCTATTAAGGGGGCACCAATATTAAGGGGACGGGGACATTTTCTGAGTGATTTTGACCATTAAACATGACATTTCTTGTTTTGTGTACAGTATTTTTATATAGGATTCTAATCTATACTGTACAGCCTGCTGCACACTGATTTCTAATTTAGTAACATCTATTAGGCTTAATAGTATTCTATCTTGTGAATCCAATAGAAAGCTCAATATTTAAAAAAAAGCATTGCAGGTTGAGATCCATGGCTAAATTGAAAAAAGGGATTAGCCTTTATCTTGTGATTAATCTCTTAGGTTATCACACCTACACATAAGCGATCCTTGACTGATGCACATTTATTTTATAATGTTATGCCCTAAATTATATAGTGGGCTACGAATAATGTTGTATTTCATGATTTTGAACATTTTCACGCTTTTCCCGTCAAAAATTGGATAAGTACTTACGAAGATATGATATTAATCACTGTTTTTGGTAAGGTTTTAGTCAGCTATTCAATATAATACCTTACACCCCTCTGCCGATAGCCATTCAAGCAAGGCATTACCTATCAGCCAGAGGTGAATAGAAACGCATTTGCCAAGAAGATGCAATTGTTTGTGGGCCTAGGCTATATTACTATAATTATAAGGAGGTGTTCTGATTTACATTTTTTAGGGACCTATGTATTATACACTTTACAATTATTATTATTATTATTATTATTATTATTATTATTATTATTATTATTATTATTATTATTATTATTATTATTATTGTTATTATTATTATTATTAGCATATATTATTATATATAGCAAGCAAGAGAACTATAGTACCTATGTTGACGGTTTTTTTTTTTTTTTTTTCTTTTTTTTGTGCATGTTAGGATTGTATATGTTATTGTCATTTTCTTTTTATGACCCTAATATGCTCATCTGTGTTTGGATTTTTTTTCTATTTGTAGCAAACTTTACATTGTTGTCACAGTAAATCATCGAATATAGCTTGCTATCAATTAATCATGTCCCAATGTCTAGTTGTGGGAATGGTCAACAAACAATTATTTAACATTAATTTGGTAGTTAATTCCAGTAAACAATGTATTCACAAATAACTTTAGAAGGCTTTTTAATTGCAATAATGTTTATCTACTTTCACTCAATAGACTTTTTGAAATGTAGCAAGATCTACACCATGGTTTTCTGCAGTTTCATTTCCGTGTTGATAGGCGGCCCAGTGTAAAACAGGGCACACATCTGGTTACCCTCCAAAAACAACAGTTATTAGTCAGGAAATAACAATCATTATTAGGAAAAGTTAACTGTAAAGTAGTAATTTTTTTCCTAGTAAAATTTTAATAACTTAATACATGAAAATATTGTAACAATTGTGATTTATTAGTCAGTCAATTATGGGTACTCAGTGCTACAATATTTTTTTCTAATTACATCATATGCTTTATAATTATTTGGGTGATTCCATGGTAACCGACGTTACAATTCATGTATATACACATCTATGGCAAGCCGTTTTATCATTTACCTCTGAATTGCAGTTAAGTCGAATGCATTACAGTTAACTGTAATTCAAGTTAACTGCAATACATTGGAATTGCAGTTAACTTGAAATGAATTAGAGTTAACTCTAATTCAATTGCAGTTAACTTGAATGCATTTCAAGTTAACTTTGCTGCTGCTTATTAAATTTGTACATCTACCGAGATATAGCCATAGCGGTTAAGGCAGGAGCGCGCAACCTACAGCCATAATAATATCGGCGCTCGCCTATGGTTCTGGTGGAAGAACAATTCTTCTCGGAATAAGGAAACGGTAGGTTTAGTGCAGGTAATTTAGCTCATATGCACTTTAAAGAACTCAGTACATCTTTCGAGACTAGTAGTGGGTTATCCCGGTGCACGGGTTCATACACAGTGGCGTATCTAGAAGTGTTGAAGTGGGGTGCTGATAGTGGAGGGGGTGCTCTAAATCACCAAACAAATGTGATTTTTGGTGATTTTTAATAAAAATACTCGCGCGAATAAACACTCGGGCGCTAAAAATGTTTTTTTGCAATTTTTGAGGGGCACTTATTCAAACGGTGCGCTTATGAAAACAATGGAAATTGAGGGGGCGCCTATAGAAATAAATGAAAATTGTGGAGTGCTTATGTAAATTCAAGAGGCACTTTTTAATGATATATATACTGTATATATATATATAAAAAAAAAAAATCAACCGACACTCGAGCCCGTGACCTTCCACAAACATGGCGAACGTCAGCACAACTTGACCACAATGGAATGGTCGTTTAAGCGTCCAGAAGAATCTGTGGTTCTTCAGCAATGACATGTGCCTTACTTACTATTACATATTTATTTTTATTTTAAATTCAATTCATATATTCCTTAAACCAGATTTACATTTTTTTTATTGCATGGTATATTATGACCCAGAAAATAAAAAATTTCCACTGCAAAGTAAGTGCCACTTGTTACTGAATAATAGCTATGCAAAATGTATGTCGGCCATCTTTGGACGCCATTGTGAAATTATTATAAAAATTTAAGATTTAATGAGCCATAAAACACTTTGTTTAGAGAAAAGAAGCAGGAACTTCAAAAGGAATGTACATAATCCATTGCTTTGTTAAGGGATGGGCCAATTTGTTGCAATGACCTTTGACCGTTTCTGACATCATTAATGATATGTTTGCATAACCCTTGATAAAAAAAATGTAGTGGTACTGAACAATGATATTTTATACTTAAAAATGCATGTATTACAGGTTTAGAATAAGATATGGCTACCGTATCTATTCTACCCCCACCACCTTGCTACTATATATAGAATTACCCTTTTTAGGTAAAAGGTCATAAAAAAATTTTCCCATGGCCGAAATCCATCCAACTTTTTTTTGGTGGTATTTCAGGTCGATATCAACAGTTTCCAACAAAAATCGCTTTGTAAGTAATTTTTTGCCACTTTGGTGCTCCGTCTGCCTAACTACTATAAAACTTTGATTAGAGCATTGCTTTGGCATTTTTTTTGACTTATGCGTAAAATATAAATGGTTCTGTTTTGAGTTTTCATTTTTCATATGCAGGTCTCTGTTTTCAAATATAAAGAACAGCACCACCACCACTATTCTTTCATATAAATTATCCTATCTAACAATCATTCATTTATTTTAAGATTAAAAAAAGGCAATAAAAAAATCAAGCAAGACTACAATAGCTAGGTGCCAGCAGCTTAAAAAGCAAAATAATATAAAAAGAAAATATAAAATAACTTCTAAAACTCCGGAGAGTAAGCTGCTGGCTTCTCTTCCTAGATTTTGCCTTTCAATACATTATAAACCCTGCAATGGAAGCATGTCATGTGCAGATAGCAAAATGTCCACGAAATTGTTCAAGCGGAACTTTCAGCAAAATTAGATATAAAGATGTGGGGTAGGCTGTCTCTTATACACATCTAGATGTGTATAAGAGACAGGTAGTAGGGCATAGGCCTAAGCCTAACTATGTCTACATACACTATCGGTCGTTTAGCCAGATATGTTTACCTACCTACCCTAGGCTACCCTATAGTTTCATTAGCATTAGTCCTACTACTCACCTAGCTACAACATGTTTTTTTTAACTTTTTATGTATAACCATGGCTGCTGAAATGACCGTGCATCAGCCGAATGTAGTACAATTGTTTATCAGTGTGATTAATCTGCTCAATAAACAATTTTAATTACTTTTGCAAATATAAAGATGTGGGTAACCCACATCTTTATATATAGCCTGGTTCACGTCGAACTTTATCTAGATATACCGGTCTTGAAACATGATACGATAATCCCCTAATTGCGTTCGATGCCAAGTTAGAGCCAGATAAACAGCCAGCCAGTTTCAGGCCGTCGACGTCACACGGTCGAAAGGCTTGTTTAATATAACATCTGCTGTATTTTACGAACCTCTAGTACCAAGTGGTATTCGTTCAAAAAAAATTTGTAAACTACTGTAGAGAAGGTGTGAGTTTCCACTACCTAACCTAGCCGACCAGTATGAACCAACGACCAGTGCAGCAGCGTGTTCTATCGCAATATAAGTGGTAGATTCTCTAGGCCCTGGCCCTAGTTACATTTACCTTCGATAAAAATCGAATTATTTTAATCGCTACCCAGCATTCTTACATTTATCAAAAATATTGTTTTAATTTTCATTAAAACGTATGTATACTTAATGGACCTTTCTGTCCTGTTTTGTAGTTTTTAGATCGCTCAATTGTGTTGTTTACATGCACTTCGCGAAAATCTGAGTTGTTGACTTACACTTTTTTATTTCGTCATCGTAAACATGTGCGCTCATTTTAACGACTGGCGTTGGTGGTAGTTCGTTGAAATTGAATTAATAGCGACTATTATAGCAGAAATAGAAAAGATTGAATTGTCAATAAATAAATACAACAAATCTGATTTTATTATTAAGAAAAATATACATCATTATCACTTTGAAAAACGTACGCAATCGGACTTTTTAACGTTATTACTTCGATGATGCAAAGGGCAAAGGTCATTGGTAATATCGACTATTCGTAAAAGGACGTTTGCTGGGTGTTTACCCAAAATATTACAAATAATTTCGTGAAAACCAGACTAATGAGACTACTTCGATGCTGTTGTTAGCATTGGTGAAGTACGTTGTTGCCAGCCAGAAGATGATAATGGTGGTACAATACAACAAAGCTGGATTAGATGCCTACGTTACGTAATCGTGTCCTTATAATCCGAGCCGACTTTACCGTTAAGCAAGTTAATTTACCGTTATTCTAGTAAAGTTAAGTCACTTAACTTAAGTGACTTAATTCCTTTAACTAGCTATAATTGAGTGGTTCACGTCGAACTTTTAACTAGTTAAGTGGATGTATATCTAGATAAAATTTCGACGTGAACCAAGCTTACGACTTTTCATGGATCTCGACCTGCTATGGAATATTTGGTCATAAACATTTCACTCGAATCAAGAAACAATATCAAGAACTTATACAACTTTTGTAGTTTTAATTATAGGCCTATATCTATTATTTTATATGTTAACATTAAATGAACTAGCATACCCGTGATCCGCACAGTGTTGAATGAGTGGGGAAAGGTGGCGATGATGTACATTGTTGAATGGGGACGTTGAGGAGGCAATCGTTGTGGACGTTATGGTTACCATGTCATTATTTTTCTGAAGGACGTCTTCTTTGTAGTTATGTCTTTGGTGAATACTGTAGTCCTTGTGAGGAATTATTGTGCAGTGTGATCAAGGGTGGATCCAGAATGTTTCAAACGTGGGGGGGGGGGGGGTTGGTGTGCACAACAGTTTCAGAATAATTTAATAAAGCAAATAGCACATAGTCCTATATTGCATTGAAATTTAAAAAATATTTGAAAAACAGGGAGGGGTGACGTCCCTCTCCCCTACTGGATCTTCCCCTGTTGTTTTGGGCTACCCTCTTGTAAGTGAAAGTACAGTACAGCAATATAGAGTAGGCCTAGCCTAGTTGGGCATGAGAGAAGTGTTTGTCTTAATCAAGGTGTGTGCATGTATAGGCTATGTATCTGTGCTTCTGATATTCAAAAGAACCCGTAGATAAACATTGTCCCGACGTGTTCACCAGAGGCGGATCCAGAGATGTCCAAATGGGGGGGGGGGGGGGCGCAAATGTTGTTCCAATTAAGACAACACTGTCCTAGGGGGTCGGCCTACAGGGGCATGCCCTCGCAAATTTTTTGTGTTTTAGACGCCCAAAAATAACATTTGAGGAGTTCTGGGCTATCCTTTTTTTTTTCTTCTTCTTTCTTTTTTTTCTTTTTTTTTTTCTTTATTTTACCTTCCAAAAAGGGGACACCTGGGCCGGGCCCCCCCCCCCACCACCGCCTTTGTTAAAGGCGGGGGTGGGGGGGCTAAACCTAATTTTAGGTTACTCACTCTTTATTGCACTTAGTGCGCGCCATACCTCATTTAATTGGCGTCCCATACTCGATTTCGTTCTCTAAATTAACTTTCTCGTTGGTGGCGCTGTCCAGAATGAGAAAAATAATAAAAAATAAGAGACTTGTGGCAAGTCTAACCCCAGTGTATAAGATACGAGCACATTCCTGCCAGCGGCTTCAGAGGAGATAGGTGAAGTTACGCGGTGGCGATTAGCAAAATTAATACTATAGATTATTGTTGCATCGCAAATTACTGTTATAAGTTAAGTTGAAATTCAACTGTATCTAATTCTTAGGTCAAAAATAAAATTATAAAGAATCTATCTATGACGTCATCATTATATTAAAACATGCCAAAAACCCCTTTTAAGGGAACGATTTCACGTTTTTGGTTAGTGTCCTATTCAGGGGACACCCTTATAAACGGGACACTTAAAGATACAAAGATATTATATCAAATTAACTAAAAATACATAAAAAGTACAATTAAAAGTTCTGAGGGTTTAAAATAATGTTATATAATAATATTATACAGATACTGTATGTTTGTCCTCCATGATCAAAAATATATCATTAGTCCTACCCTTCCAGGGTGAAAAGTGTGACACTTTCTTGCCTAATAACATAGTCCGGCCTCAACATAAATTTCGAAGCTAAGTCAAAAATATCGTATTACCGACTGCTTTACATGTTTCACGTGGTTTTAATTTTTCCTTGTTTTCCATGAGCTTCTAGAAACATCACCATGATTACTAGGACCTATATATTATGTATATTAATATTTATCTAGTGCAGTATTTATATTTACCTAATAGTTTCAAATAAACCATTAAACTTTGTAGTGGAATTTAGCATCTAGCAGACCGGGAAAATCTGTGGAAAATACTGACAGAGGGCGTTGGTGTAACGTCAACTAGCGACAGAAATGTGTGACAGAGGATAATGTATTGAGCTTAGGCCTATAATTATTTTTATCAAGTGTGTGCACAAATCGTCGTATGTATCATGTTTAAACAAAATATCACAGTGCTGATAAATTCTACATGACAATTTTTTTTTCATTAAGTGCACGGGAATTTTTAACCATCTTTTACAGTCCACATACTGTAACATACATGGGATAGGAACTTAGATTTTAAATTGTAAGCCTATAATCAATTTATTTACATTTACGTAATTTTTTATAATGATTTAGGCCAACTTATTTTCTTTACTTATAAAACAGATAAGGTGCTTTAAATAAAAATAAACACTGGGCCCATGAAAAAGATACTACAGTTTAAGTAAGCTTAACTGACAGTAGGCCTATTTTTCTATTCTTATTAGTACATGTAATTATCAGGTCCAATAAAGAACAAAATATTATTTTATCACCCTATCTAGGCTGGAAAAGTGATAATTGAGGGATGTTTTTTATTTATTTTTTTACTAAAGCCAAATAACACCTTTGGGTTGTTTGCTGGTGTATTGATATAAGTAAAATACATGATTGAGATCAAACAAACAATATCTACTGTTTACTAAAAAATAAGTTAATTTTTTTTTCTCAAAAACATGCGGGTGAGGATGAAAACTAATCATTTTTTACTGGGCTTTATATTATTTTAGGAAGTGGTTGAAGAGGTGATTTTACGTGTATAATGATCAAAAAAGGGTTTCTTTTCTAGCGAAGACTATTTTGGGACTCGACCAACAAATCTATGCATAGCATTGGAAAATTGAAATTTTCACGTCAAAAATCCTACTTGGAGGATGAGACCATAACCTTGTGCTAATTTTAACCACAAAGCCATATATCTTTAGTGTAACTATAATAATAAATTGAAATGCTCGAAACTTTAATAAGCTCTTTACTTTATATTTAGATTTTAGGACAGCTTCAGCAGAAAACAGAAAATTCACTATTGGTTTCATGGAGAATGCAGAAAAGAATCTTCCGCTGACTCTTACATTCGTTCTTATAGGAAATGCCGAGGAAAAACACGACTTACTACCTAATATTGTAAACATTACGTCATCATTATTTGAAATTTCTGTCATACAACATGAAGCAACAGAAACCGTCTATCTTCCTAGCAGTCTGGTGATATCCGGTAGTCGTTTGGGATTTATTGGCATTGAAATCAGTTCAAGTGCTGAGATCCGTGTGTTCGGCATAAACACTGCAAGTTCACGATATTTAGACGGGTTTCTTGCTTTACCAATTGAAAAATTAGGGTGTCAATATTACGTCGCTTCATACACTAGATCTCAGGTTTTAATAGTTGGTATCGAAAATAACACAAGCTTGAGCGTGCTTATTAAGGCTGAGGTTATGTTTGACAATAAGCAAATTCATGCCGGTCAGTTTGTGAACCTAACATTACGACGATTTCAAGCAGCGCAGCTTCAGAGTGAGTTGGATTTGTCGGGAAGTTTAATAACATCTTCAAAACCGATAACCGTAATGGCTGGAAGCATGTGTGCGACCTTATCAAGCAATGGACTGCATTGTAATCATCTCGTGGAGCAGTTGCCACCACTAGAAAGCTGGGGATCAACGTTTATACTCACGTCATCCCAAATATCTAGAAGTAGTGACTTGTTTCGTATATTCTCTAAAGAAAACAATACAGTTGTTACCATAATCACCATAACAACATCGCATCATACAACAAACCTTACGATCGATGAAGGCCAATTTCATGAGATTTTTCTTAGCGGCTCAGAACATGCATGGATAGAGACATTCGAGAGAATTATGGTGGTGCAATACAGAGGTTACTTTATGGAGGCCTCAGGATTGGGTGGACCGTCTATGTGTGTACAAGCAGCTCTTGAAACTTTCGACAGTAGCCCCGTAACACTCTCAATCTTTGACGTAACAACAGACGGCGTGAATCGCTTTCGGAACAGTATTGCAGTTTTCACGGTATGCAAGGACATGCATAATATTTTACTAAATGGCAACTCTATACTATATTATAAGAATATTTATATTCAATTATTTGAGAAATCTGATCGAAAAGACCATTACTGTAAATTAGTTGTTGAATCTACTTGGAAAACAGTTCAGGTTTCTTCTCGCGTTGATATGAATGTATATTTCAATGTGAATATCTACGGATTTAATGAGGGAATTTCATTTTCATATCTTGGTAAATATACTCTACTAAAATATGCTGGAGACTCATCGCACAGAATGTCATCATCAGCGTATTCAAATACACCAGGAATTCGATCCTTTCTGAACACTAAATTAATATCAAAAACGCCCTCTACGCTATCATCGTCATCATCATCACCATTATCATCATCATCAATATCCTCAACATCATCATTATCATCACCATCATCATTTTTGACAATGGTAGCGTCTTCTACATCACCATATTTCTCGATCTCAACACAAAATGCGTTACGCCATTTAGGCCTATCGTCAATCATATCGTCAAGCACGAAGCCGCAATCGTCAGTTTTATATTTCACATCAACTCCAGCTCCTCTTGCATCCGTTGTGTCACCAGTAACTGACTCAAATATAGAAAGGCAACCTAGTACTGCCAGGGCCTCATTGTCTGTACATAGTTTTGCAATGTATATAGCACATAATACAGTTATTGAAAATGTATCGAAGCCCCATCAAAAACTTAATAGGAAATATGAAAATGAAACTCTACCATATTCATACATATACTACCTAGCTGTGTTTCTGTTTATTCCTCTTATTTTTGCATGCGTATGCGCAATAGCATGTTATTATAAATTCCACATATTACTTAAATGGAATTGTAGTCGTGTCGCTCCAATGCACTTCGTTCGTATTACCCGTACCCAAAGAGCACACGATAGACTTAACCATGCTTGGATATAGTCTTAAAGACCAGGTTAATAGCCACGATATTACAGGCTATTTGACAATTTTGTTGCTTTATGGTATTATATTCATTTGACAAATAGGTCAACAAATTCTAATAGAAAAAAATATATATAGATGCTGTAACATTGTCTTGACTAACACACGGATATGACACAAAATTAAATTGCTAATATCAATTAAATTATTTGTTACTACAGCTATAGTATGGAGACAGAAAACAAAACTGCAAGTGGTATTCAGGGAGGTTTATATAATCTTAGTTTATTTGCATTGTTTTAACAGCATAAAATAGAAATGTGACATTACACACACGTACACAACATTATAGAACGCACACACACACACACACACACACACCCACACACACGCCCTCTCATCACACAACACACACATACATTGCATTGATATGGTTCATTAAATCCCCATCTAACGTAACCATCTACGGTCGTACATATAACATATGTTTAACATATTTTTTTAATGTAATATGTACTGTGAACAAGAATTAAAATACTGTAATTTATTTACATAACTACATAACATGTTTTCAAATATAATGACGTCATTCTTTTACTGCTTATACCCAATGGGCATGCGTTTATAATTTCATTGTGCAATAACGGAGGCTATTATTTTTAGCATAATGCTAATTTTATTTTTGTCGATTGATAGTTTTAACAAATATGGTAAGATAAAAAAAGATGTACAATTAATTATATCCCAGACCATAAGCCAATTTGCAAAAAAAAAGCAACCAAAAAAACAATCATATAGACTCTCTTTAATATTTCTCTGAAAATATATCAAAACCGCGTTACTTCTGTTGGTTTTCGATGGCGTTTGGATCCAGACACCGACAGTCGTCTTTGCAGCCTGCAGGAAAAGGAATAACTTCTCCGTCTTTCACGGTCGATGTACAACAATCTCCGCCGTCCCAGTTGCAGTAGGCACGATTATTAATTCCGTCACAATATCCATCCCTGATAAAGTCCTGAAAGAATAAAAAAAATTCAAATATGATTAAATATGTTTACTTTAAAAGCATGCAACGTGCTCGGAAAGTTATGTGTGAAGATGATATTCAACGTCACAGCGAAACATAATAAATTAATATGCGTAATGATGATAGAATACAAAAGATAAGATATAGACAAAATGTTTTCATCTTGAATTGCGGTTTAATAAAAAAAGAACACAAGTGCACTTATATTAGGAATACTGTACTCAAAATACGTAACTTTACAACATTAATGATGCTGGAACAGTGTAGGCCTATAGATTATCAAAACCAATAAGTCAAATCAATCGATTTGTTTTCGTTCATAAGCAATACTAATATAATAATACTATCATTGTAATTACAGTAATACTTGGCAATACACATATGAGACGTGTTGCCACAATAAGTAAAATACGCGTAATGCAGATCAGTTTATAAGCTGCATTCACATCTGATCCGAACAGAAACATAAACAACGTTTCCAATGCTCTGAACGTCAGCGTCCCTACTTTTAAGCCCAACACAGACACCGTCGTACGACGCAGCCCGACGCGATTCGTCTTCGGGGACAGCCTTATGTCGTCGTGAGGAATATTAAACATGTTTAACATTCTACGAGGTGACTTCCCCAACGCAAACTCACACAGACCCGACGCAACAACAAATCGTTGTCTGAGTTGGCCTTCTGATTTTCTGATCTGTTCGGTAGGATTTCCGATCCGAAAATTCGGATTTGGTGTGAATGCACCTTAAAGCATTGTTACAGTATGTTTCACTACCAATAGCAATAATTAGGCCTATCAGGACAAACTCGTTAAGAATAGCGAAACGCACAAAATGGATGGGGAAAACAATAGTAGTAGGCCTACACTCGTGATACATAAAACAATAGTTATTATATAGTAATAGTGCAAATAGAAATACTGTGCAGAGGCTTAAACACAAAACGAAAAATATTGAAGGGAAAATAGATTATGGATCTACACATACGTGTACCATCTGAGAGTTTATGCAAAGAGCTTAAGTAATAGGCGAGAGATGATGTGTGTAGATTGTTTCGTAAAAATATTAAAAGTTTCTCTACAATTGTTTTTTATACACAATGTTGCCTTTATCCTGGATCCACCCATGTTTTCCTGATTCTGTTATAGCTGCGTTTTATAATCAAGCAAAGTTTTCATTATAATTACAGTTTACTTTTTACACAGTATGATACATCGTTATCTCTATACCCTACGCAACACTAACGTTTTGTAAACTATTAGAAGTCGGTTCTATACAGTACTTGCAAACTTAAGTTGATGAGGTAAACGATAAAACGTTTAATTTTAGTTGCAATTAAAATGAACAATGTGCAAGATTAATTAGTTCCACGCAGTAACAATCTTAAATTTATATATGATTATTATGAAGTGCTCAGATCAAGAACATTTTGTAGTACTATTAATATATACATTACATAATTGTGCAACAGTGCGGAGGTGTTTAACAATAAAAAAAAAAAAACATCACACGAGAATACAAGTAAACAAAGTACATTGTGCAGTAAATGACAACATATGGAGATGAGTGACACAGCATGGACTATTTTCGAAAATTCCCGGTATAGTCTTTCCGAGTGGATCTCAAATATTGAAGTTGTTTCTTCTTTTCATCGAGAAGTTTCAATCGTTTTGTTCCATTTGGAAATTCATCTTCATTACATCCTACCTCTTGACATCCCTTGACACACGTGACTAACGACGGATCCGGATACCACTCACGACGAACTGTACAGATGATGTGTCTTCCATTCGTCTTCCATACATTATCAATCAGGCTTGTGTTTGTCAAAACTGCGTCATGACCGTACGCATTACACGCGGCTGTACAGTTGGTTCCTATTTTAAATTTTAAAAACAATATTAATTCCGACACTACTGTATAGTGGGAAGAGTTAACGACAATGGATCAAGCAAATAGTAAAACAAATAATTTGTTACATCATGTTACATTATCGGAGTAACACTGCTTCTTAGTATTTTGGAACACAATTTTAGGTATTGTCAACATGATGTCATGTAACTATTATGATTTTGATTTACTAACAATATTAACCAGTAGGAATAGCTATGAAACCGATATAAATATACTCAATAAAAGAAAAACATATGAAACTAAACATACCAACTCTGTTACCGTTGCACCTAAACTCCACCTCGTTACTACTTTCGGGTTCCGGACATAACAGTGAACCAGTGTGTTTCATGCAGGCAGAAAAGGCATCGTGCCAAGGTGTATCCCAACCTCTCTGACCACAAGTTACTATTGTCTACGAAAAAACAAACCCAAATAAAAGTTGAAAATTAATGAGATGATTTTGACATTGGTTGTGATGCTTTGTTTATGCTCATTTATGCGTACGTTAATTCTTAATGTGATATTTAATGTTTTTAATGTATTAATTGTGTCAATTCAGTGATACAGTATAAATAAATATATAGAGCCTATAGATAGTTAATGTATATAAACATATAAATATATGCAATAATATCTATTATGTAACATATGTATATTATATATTATATGTAACATTGCAGTGTCAGTGTCATTATATATACAGTATAGGTTATAGTAAACTCACCTTCTCAGGTCTGCCTGGACAATGAAGACTACACTGACTTTGGAAGTATTGGTCGTCACTGCAATTATATAATCCTTGATACATAGCTGGAGGGGGTGGACACTGCACTCGAACACACGACGGCCCAGACCATTCAAGATTTTCACCACATTGCAAACGAAACGTACGCCTGGATAATGATACAACGTTTGAAAAAAAATTGACAATAATAGTAATCTATGATTTTTGCTACAATATTATATCTCATTTATCAGTCAATAAGTAGGGTAGCATTTATAAAACTTCATGTTTAATCAATTAGAGTTGACATTTCATAGGTATTGAAAAATTCACATACAGCTATGACAAAATACTGAAGGTCATATCTATAAAAAAATATGTCTAAATAGATGACGTCATAAGTTTAAATCCAGTTAGTAGGGTATAAATTCATTTGAACTAAATAGTTTTTCCATAAACGTTTTTGAAAAAATTAAAAAAAACTAACCGATGCCTTTTATTTTGAACATGGTATCCAACTTTGCATCTATATCTGGCATGACTACCGACGTTATAAGTGAGGGGTTGCGATGTCGCTGGCAGTGAGTTGAGTGGTAACGGCGGTGGGTCGCAGTGTTGCTGACAGAATGAATTCGGCAAAGAATATTCACCATCTTCTAAACACGTCACAGACTTATCGGTTCCTACGATTTAGATAATCATTTTCATTATTGTTATTCAATTTACAATACAGAAATTAAGACTACACTTGACGTTAGCGTTTCATGTAATCCTTTAAATGGTTTGTAACGTACCTTGCATTTTGGCTGGTGGATTGCACTTAAAGTTACACGTTCGCCCAAAAAGAGTTCCTTCTGGACATAATGTCGTAGCATAAGTGATGTCTGGGTTCCCACAATCCACTGGCTTGCATGTCACATCTTTACCTTCCCACTGTCCGTTTACACACATAACCTGTGAAGAACACATAGATGTCATTGCGATTCACACTATTGAATCCTCTGTTTGCACATAATCTAATTTAGATAAACCAAAGCTAATCCACAACAGAATTAATCAAACATGGAAGATATCAACCAGTCGAAACGCTGACTTATAGACTGATGAGTATTTTATTATTGCTATCGTGAAATCTTCAATACGACTCTTACCTCATTTTTTCCTAATGGTCTGTACCCCTTGTCACATTCTATTGTGTAGGTTTCCCCTTCCTCAACAATATCACTAACATTTCGGCTTAACGTCGCATACCTTGCTTCGGGAACAGTGCAAGTTGGTATATCACATGAGTAACGGCTACACTGCCTCGTTGTTGGACTGTAGAGTTCGTCTTCTCCACATGATTGTAGAATAAGAGGGTCGAACGATTTTAGAGATCGTAGACGAACACCTGAGATGCCAATAAACTTATAATCTAATGAGATGACAACTTCTCGGGAGTAGTAGAACGGTTCGCTGAGGTCGTGCTTGACATTAAAAGCAGCTGGATTCGAGGTGCATTTTAGAGGTACATCATGGTCTAAGTAATGGTCAACTCCTGTGAAAGTACCAAACAACGAATACAGTAAACATGTCTGATATAATTATATATATATATATATATATATCTGTCTCTTATACACAATGCAAAATAAATTAGCAATTATTACTTACCATCTGTGTCGATTAACTTAACAGACGCATGTGTCGGTGTTGAAGCCTGGTTTGTTACGCCGTCAGCACCAATGTAGATCAGGACACTCGTTACCACAACTGCTTTGGGGAATCCAACCTGGAATTACGAAGACAACAATTATTAATTGGCTTCTGATCTGAAACCGGCATATTATGGCAAATTAACAAGCACATTCATTCAGTGATCTTACCTTCAACCATAGATTGTAGTCATTAAGACCAGCCCCGCATGGACTCCATAATGCATCAGTCAATCTGTAGCTGCAAACCTAAGTAAAAAACGAAAAACGTATGCCATCAATTTATTGATCATAAAGACCATCAGTTTTTTAGGTTATCCAGTGTTTCACGAATATCTGTTAAATAATTTCATATTAGAAAATTAGACATCAAAAACAGTCTAGGTAAGAATTCAGTTGTGACCTAAAACAAACCGTGACTTTGCTTTCATGATCTATATAGATAACATTTTGTGAATGCGCATAACCTACAATTGAAGTTCGTGTATGTTTACGATGATAATAGTTATTCTAAGCATTATAACTAATTAACCGGGATACATTTTGCACAGTGATCACAATCAAGCAATGAAAATCAATTCGTACCTGATCCCTGGGAGGTTCGCCAATGATGTTACTTTCCGGGCATTCTTCGCCTCGACTTTTAGGATTACCTCGTGCATAAGAAGCCCATTGGTCATAGAATCTTGGTGGAGTATAGAAACCACAATCTGCGACGTTCGTCTGTTTCTCAAACTCTTCACACTCACCGTCACCATTGTAACGATAACACAAACTAGGTGAGCCTGAAAAATGGTTCAATATTTAAAAACTCGAAAACTCTATTAAAAGATGTTTCCAAAACAAAAATACCTCAAAAAGAAAGGTAACTATTAAAGTTAGGCAATTGTTTGTAGCCGAAAAATTGCAGTAATAAATGAGAGTCAAATCAGAGATGTTTTTCAAACATACCTGCACATTTAAATCCTGTCTCTTCCTTGCAATTAACATTGCAGCCATCATTGCTCAGAACATTGCCATCGTCGCAAGTCTCGCCACTGTAAAGATTTAATTATTCATTGTTATTGCAACAAATTAAACCAACAGATGTAAATAAGAGGCGATTTTGGGCTGGTGGCCTTCAGAATTGAATAAAATCGGGTGCTGTTAACCCGAACGAAACAATTAAATGGTTAAGTTACTTAGTATAGTTTTCATTTTGTTTTCATCCTGCAAAAATTTACAACCGTTATATTAATGTAATTTGTATTTACTTTGATATTATAACGTTACACCTACCTCTCAATCTTACCATTTCCACAAAAGCGAAAACCAGTACCGATGACGAGGGGCGGTGATGGATCCCCAATGGCGTGCTTGGTGTTTGCTTGTACGCGGTATGTATATTCAGTGAACTCGTCGACGGTGCTGAAAAATGATTAAGTGTAAAAAAAAATACATAAATAAATAACAGAAAGCTACTATAGGCCTATGTTTTATCCTCACCTTGATAAGGTTTGCATTTTCATATAAAACACATTAATGTTTATCTTCATGTTGCTAAATTTACTCACACAATGGCGTGTATAAATATATGGACACATTTAATCCCAATGCAGTGGGTAGCAAAACATCATCTCATTTAACTGGATTGTTTGTGTGATTGTGAACAATTACCTTGATGTGTGAAGCAGGGGATTTAAGTTAAGTATTTAATTACTGCAAACTTACTAGTCTTCGAATACTGTTGAATTTACCAATTTGCCTCCGTTGGAATTGACAAAGGGTGGATCTCTTGTCAAGTAGTAGTTAATTGGTTTGCAAGTCTGACAGTTATTGTGACCTGGTCGTGAAATAAGCTGCACGGCGTCGATTGCGACAAATGGACCGTTCGTGTAGATAATTACGGACTTTACTTTTTCCACAATGTTGTCAAGTTTAGTGCTCAATGGAATGTCACAGTAAACGTCCATAGAACCAAGGCTGATCCGAGTTTTGTTGACTGTCACCAGCTCAATATTCTGGATCGCTTGCTCACGGTCAAGTTTTGTCACCCATACCACCACTCTAGCAGGAACCACGGGAAATTTAAAGTTCAGCTTCAGTTTACAGTTCTCGCATTTATTTTTCTCAATCCACCAGGTTCGATGATTAACAGAACACTTGGCTGCGTTTGGTGGACCTTCAAACAAACCAAAAAAAAAAAAATGGTATAGAGATATTAGTGTATATTCTCTCACAAACTTTGAATTCATTTTCAAGTGACGCAACGACAGTTACAGAGAAACCTCTGAGTAGAGGTAAAAACTAGTATTGAGCTTTCAACCACCAATCTGACATGATTAGTAAGCCACTGTGCATTCTAAGTAGGATCATTAATTATAGACCTAAATTATGTCAGCAACCAACCTGTCGCCTGTTGAGGAGAGTAATCCCCGTAAAGGTTTTCTGAATGTGGAGAAAAAGCAGAGTCGGCGTACTGTATCAGTACATCTCCCTCTACGCAGTCATGGCAGAGCTTAGAGTCTTCGGCGACGTTGTGTCCGGTGAGTGGTGGATGCCATGCTATCGTTACGGAATCCGCTGATTTTGAGATCACTTTCGGTGGCAAAGGGATCACTGATGGCTCTCTGTCTTTCTGCCATGATTGGTAGAACAGATCCAGGTAGCAATGCATCCGAGCCATTTGCTGGTGAGTAAATGACTGAGTACAGGAATCATCTGAGAATAAAAATAGTATAGTTACATAAAAACAGTGGCTGCGCCAGCATCTGAAACCTGGGAGAAAAGGTACGATTTTGGGGGTGGGGGAAGGTCCCCGATGAGAGCAAAGTGGGCGTGGTCGGGTGTCGATTAATATGCTTCAAAAGTGGTTAAGGGGGCGGAGCCTCCGAAAAATTTGACAATTTTATATACAGATTTTCTACTAATATGTAGAAAATACATATAATTTCTAACCCTTTTCTTCTTTTCTGGGGTGGGGGAAGGATACCCCATACCCCGTAGCACCGCCACTGCATAAAATTATCAGTATAATTCTATTGTTTCTGACATTTGATTAAAATTGTTTTAAGATTTACCAGCTGTAATTGATGTACTATAAGTATCTCTTTGCAACTTCTAATCGTTGCAGTAATTTGTAATGCTAAACAATGACCGTACGGTACTATTATAAATAGTGTTTTTTATCATACATAACAAATTGTGTTCATGTTTATTGAGGTTTGCAAATTTATTTGGACATTCAACACAATGGTGTAGTACATATGGTACATATTGACAATTCGTCATTGGTTAGTAGAATCAACTTACTTGCATAGCTCATGTAGTTCCTAAATGGCGTGTCACGAAAACCACTCAACCCACAATCACTGGTTTCATCGAGCCGCGGGTCTCTGCAATGTTCATTCATGGGCGTTGGATTTGTGTCTGCAATCAAATCGCCGAGCTCTAAACTAGGTTCGGTTTCGAAACATTCTTCGTTGCAACGCATCTCAGTCACGCCGTGGAAAACATGCCATAGTCCCAGGCTGTGGCCGATCTCGTGTATAACTGAATCCATTACGCCTGGTACACCATACGCATCAGCATGCATCACAACGCCACCTTCGGAGAAACATTAACATTTATTTAACTACTGTATTTATTTAATAGTTGATCCACATTCACTGGTATAACCGACATTACAAGCTTAATTTTTACATAGCAAACATTTCAATAATAGAAATTGTATAATCGCTTAAATAGTATAATACATACTCCAAGTATCGAAATGCACGCCATCGTGTCGGGATTCACTATTTCGACATTAGGCTAATTATGCCATATCGCTTAAATTATAAATGCTTATCAAAATCTTGCATATTTTATAACTTTTATAAAAAATGTTGATTTTGAAATGTTTTGCTGAACCTATTAATTCTTTGGATATAATTAGGCCTATTTGTTCAATTAATATATATTTTTTTCTTAATCTTATTTGAGATATCAAGTGATTGCGTTCTTTCATATCATGTGATTAATTGCGTATATTGTCATGACCATAGAGAGTTGACTTAATCACTAACTTGTAACTTAGATCTAATGACCACTTTATTCAATAATAATTTGGCTTACCATGAAGTCCATAAACACCGAAATCCCATGGCATCGTTGCAG
Source organism: Anneissia japonica (assembly GCF_011630105.1). Classification (NCBI taxonomy): domain Eukaryota; kingdom Metazoa; phylum Echinodermata; class Crinoidea; order Comatulida; family Comatulidae; genus Anneissia; species Anneissia japonica. The sequence goes on along the minus strand of NW_022694700.1, from coordinate 433,401 downwards.
TACCCAGCAATTCTTCGTCAGTATATTTCGCAATGTATATATTCAAATACTCCCTAGAATCCAGTCCGACTGTAGTCTTATACTCTCTCTCTCCCATGAACATACTGCACAGGTAAAATGAGTATATAGTATGTAAATTAGGGAATATATATATAATGATATTTAAATTATTAAACTACAGTGTACTATAGTGTGAAATCATTAATGCAAATTGAACAAAATAGATTGTAAACAATCGGTCATTCTAATAAATTTATTAACGTAACATAAAGCTGTTGGTTATAAAAACAATTTAGAATAAACTTATAGTATGCATTGGTTTACTTTAAATAGGCCCACAATTAATTGTTTAATTTCTGTAAAGTGTTATATCATAATTACCAATAGCGTGACGAGGGATCAAAGCACGTTTCGAAGGTATCTGTAAGCTGCGGATCACAGCAATCTCCACCGTCCCAGTCATGGTACGCCCTATTACAGTTATCTTCACACTTTCCATTACCAATAGAAGTCAACGAACAGTTCAAGTCTTCATCGTCACAGTCTCCACCATCATTTCCAGTAAACTGGGGACTACAGTGAATATCACATTTACTGTTGCCGATGTCATCAGCCTCACAACCAGGAACAATTTGCGTCTGCCGCAGTGAGGTATTGCTGATTAAATAATCCGTTCGTTTGAAAGTGATATTATACCTGCCGAACGCTTTGTTAAGTTCACTGTGCTGCCTCTCTATTTGAACTCGGGATACCATAGGAGACGTTCCATCGTCCATTGCTATGTTGATCACTCTGTAACGTACGATCTTTGGACGTCGCAGAGACGTCTGTTCTATGTATGAACCTACAACAACTGGGTTATCACAGACTGTTATACCACACTTAGGCGTTGTTAAACTAATGTCATGCTTTTTGCTAGAAATATCGGACGGAATCAACCTCGGTAACCGGTCGTTCTTTATGCTCCAACTGGTGAAATTGTCGAAAGGATCCCAGAAAACCAATCTGTCAACAATAGCGTCATCTTGATAGGAATTCGATTGGTTGTTATACAACATGGCAATTTGGCGATGTGACAAAGCCTTTGACCACAGATGCATTTCATCGACCGATCCTCTGAAGCCTACGTCAAATTCCAGTGATCCACCGAATTCAAGCTCTTTGCACTGACGCTTTACTTCGCTGAACAGCGGACCTCTTTGGCCTCCTTTAGCTCCAACTTTAGCTCCATTAATGTACAGTTTGATGGTCCATTCGTCGTAGGATGCGGCAATATGGTACCATCGATGAACCTCGTAGCGAAATGGCGCTGCTATTTCAGTGGGTGATTTAGATCGATCAGTCTTGAGCTGAAAAAACAAATGAGCATCTTGCCTTTGGGAACCTTTGGTGTTAATGCCGATTGCCCATCCATTCTCTCGACGAAGTTCACATGTATCGTGGAGTCCTAAAAAAAAAAAGAAAATACACAAACCAAATAATATGACATAAATACAATCAATCTCTTGGAAGAATATAATGTCATTTAGAATTTAACTAATTCTTTGATACATGAATCTTCATCGAACAATTTTTTTTGTATACGAAAATAAAACAGAGCACAATGCACATAGCTTTAGAAAAGATAATACTGTATTGCATATAATATTTGCAGAGAAGAAGTGACACAGGTAGAAAATGTCCTACATAATTATGGGTGTGGGACATGATGGATTAATCAGCCTCACATGCAAAAGAAAGGGGTATTGTGCTTTTTATACCCGTCAGAGTGCAGACAATAACAGCTGCTTTTTTAATAGTAGGGCGTGGTGTGTAAATGATGCACAATGTACCGTCTCGAAGTAATCTGACACGAATTTTGAATTTAAAAATAAATTTCGAAAAAAAAATTAACGGAAACAGCTGCCAGCAGATCATAAAATACTGTAATTATTACTAACAAAAATATTATAAAAAACTTTTTGATTTAGATTCAAAGTCACCTTCAGCGAAAGAGCAGTAATTACCAAATTTATGAATAACTTGTGCTAAAAATTGCCCCAGTGACGGTTTATAATGTTATCCAAATTATACACTTTAAATCATTCTTATGACACCGATGACTTATTTGAAACACACATTTCAAGTTTATAAGTTGAACAAGTTCTAGGCCAAGGTCAAGTGCAGAGAAGCCGAGTTTCGGGTCTCCGAGGCCCAAAAATACCGATAGCCTAACGGATAACGGACATGATCAAATGAAAGGCGGGAATCGTGTTAAAGGTTTATAATAAGTCACACCCACGGGGACTAAGCCATACAGGTGGGTTAATCACAAAAAAATTGCAAAACCTGGTCGTGTACACCTCGACTCAATTAACGGTCAGAATGACTTGACCCACGGGAAATTAATTATAATAATGAGAAAATAAGAGTCTTTAATTCCGATACTCTTTCATTCGTAATGCGATATAAATAATTAGCCTATGTACTGTATCATTATACAATGTATAGGCTATAATATAGTGGTGGATTTTTCTTCGAATAGGCAAAAAACAAAAATCGTATTATTAGGCAATTTAATTGGAAAGGACACGGAATAGCAATTAGCCGTATACCGTATTAACCCACATAAACATCCGGTTTATTGATGGCAATGTAAGAAGTCACTTGGGCAGATGACTGAAATAGTTAGCCTTTAGGAATAATCGCTGCTTTCGGTGGATTGAATAGGCTTACAAATAAACAAAAAATAAGGACGAAAATAATAAATAAGAAAAAAAAAATCCCACAAATATCGCTTCAATGCATTAAATCTTCAACACTGTACTATACTCTCACAAAATACCCCACAAGGCGCGTAAGACCGTGGTAGAATGTAGGTCTCACACGGGGTGAAATAGTCAAAGGCGACATCACTGATAATTGCTACCATAATTGCGATTATGGTCTCGATTAAGGAAATGGCAACATATGATTTGGTTAAAACTGGGATAGCCATATCCCCGAAGCAGTACACTGCCCATCGAGGAAGACGAACTCACACATTCGCTATTTAGTGTAGAGATTCTTTACGCCTGAACTCTTGATAAAAGTAACCTATTTTATACAATATTACTCAATCGTGCGAACGACTTTCTTTCCGCTGCAGTTCAAAAGCATACTCAATGGATGAATGCAGTGATTATATTTTAACTGGCTATTGAATTATTCAAAATAATCTGTTAAAAATTTGCTTCCGATACGTAAAAAAGGTGGAATAATTGGCCTATACAACCAGAAAGAATGACGTCATGTGAAGGTCTGTCGAAATGTCGAATGCTGTCGGAAAATAGGTAGAAAGTGTGGTAAACTTCCGTCAAAGTTAAATTATTTATTACAGTTGGGATTCATTCTAACGTTGGGTCTTACTCAAAATAGAACAAACACGACAATATTCCAATGTGTTTTATTGGCCTCCCAGCGCGGTGGTGCGAAAAGATGAAGACTACTACTCTTAATTCATAGGTCAACTACCGTTATGTGTTAAAAATGTCAATGTTCTTGTTAATGTTTATTGTAGATATTACTTCAATCTCCTATAAACGACTACTCTCACTTCATTATAAATTATAACACTATGGGCCGGTGGCCTAATCGAGCGAATAAAGTCGGGCATTGCCCGAATGAAATGAATAAACGACTACACAGACTGTGTTGATACCAATATACCATGGATAAATAAATCGTAGGCAGGGGCGGCGCCAGAAATTCCCCGACGAGAGGTTCAGCTCCCCGACAAGGGCTCCCCCTCCCCCATCGGGGGAGGGCAGCCTCCCCCGAATTGTGTTGATTATGATATTCTTTATTTAAAAACGATAATTTGATAGAAACCATGCAAGTTGAGAGGCCCCGTGAGGTGTACTTAACCACCTATCAGAGGTACCAGACCCCATGTAGGGGAAGATCTCACGCTACCACCACCGCAACCTATACGCTTGCAATAGTAGGCCTATACAACACCTCACACATACGGTAGCACTGCTCGCACTAAAAGTGTTTAATCCCTAAAATTTGACAGCTTAGTAAGGCATACCTAAATTGTACTTTCGGCGGTCGAGATTTCATTTTTCTTCGAAAACAGGGGGTCCAGAGGTCCACAATCCTTTTCCCCCTGGACCCCCGCTAGCGCCGCCCCTGTCGTAGGCTCCTACTTTTATGCTACTAAGAACGTCTTACTGTCCAGTTCCCAGGATCTGGACGTTATTATGGACCTACTAAATTGTAAAGACTTCAACCATGTTTGACCTACATTCCTGAAAACTTTGATCGTCTGGCACGTCACGTGACTGACATTTTATATCAAATTGACGAGACAATGACTCTTTATAAATGCACATAAGCACCGGAATGTATTATTTAATGACTTTTGCGCAAGAACGTAAGCACATATTATGTAGATGTCAGCATAGTAGGCATACAGGTGAAAAGTTAGAGTATTGTAACACTTGCCGTAGGGGGCAGTACGGAAAGAGAAACAGACGAAAATCTTTTCCGCAACCACTTTTGATATGAGTTGGAAACCATAAACGGGGTTATGCAAAAAGATACAGAAAAGGTATTATTAACCTGTCCTTTAAAAACTAAGATTTTTTTTTATCATACAAATTTGTAATCGTAAGTTCATAACTTATAGTGCTTAAATATAGAAAATAATCAATTCAAATAAGGAATAAGGTTTTTTAGCTCATGACCGAATGTATGGGCCCATCTTTGACAGATAAGTTAGATTACTCAAGGTCGTCAATAAGTCATTTATTTGTATTAAGAATAAAATATTAGAAAAACAGGTTTGATAGAGTACAAAGAAAACGTTGATTGTACAAGACACACGTGCGTTTTTAGACACACACTATTTTAATATCATTAATATTGGTATTGGAAAGTGTGTTTTACATAAGTGAACAATCCCAGTTCTATTTGAGTTGATCATATTGAAAACCCGTACCATGTGCAACAGACGATTTGTGGCAACCATACGGCATGAGGCTATCTGTTCATATGAATTGACAGTTCATGAATGACTATTAACTCTTCTGCGGCCTTGATACAGGATTGTGTTATACGTTAGCAATGCGGAAATCCCCAATTGAACAATTATGGATTTGATTTAGGCTTACAATCTTTAGTAAAATAATTAGCTAGGAAAGCGCGAAAAACAAATTCAATCATTAAGCACCCGGGATCATTCGTGTCGGTCCCTAAATGTACATACCCTGATCCAGGAAGCGTACTGTAGGCATACCTGGTAATCATAGAACAGGTGTGAAATAAAATCTAATTTTGTAAATGTATTTAACTTGTGTATGAAGTCTGGGTCTCGTAGCAGTCAGTGCTGTAAATCGTCAGCATAGTTTATCAGAGGTCTCTGGGTGAAACCGCAATTATCTGGGGACGTAGGAAGAATGATTTCATTGCAATTTATTTAGATCCATGATTAAAATAACGCATCCGGAAAGTTATATATTTTTGTTTAAAACACAAAGAAGCCTATATTATTATTGTTGTTATTATTACTAATGCAACTGTATTCTAATTTTGAAGTTTAAAGCAGACAAAAACGAACCATTTCATTCAAAATTAATAAAAATAATGATAAAAACAAATGTAATATTATAATTATCATCGCATAGGTATACCACAAAATTACTCCTTAAGACTTTATTGGTAATTGATAACATGAAGGAAGTTTTTTGGGATTTAAACGCTGTCCTAGTTTCTATGGAAATAAATAGACCTACTTTTGACATTAGGGTGTTTTCGCAAGCTTACGAAAACGATAACGAGTACGGATACGTCATCAAATTTGTAGGCTATACAACCCTTCCCCTACAGTAGCATATCTGTCACAACGTAGGCAAATGAATCAAGGATTATATTCAGCTCATACAGCATAATATTGTTAAGAATGTTTTAGGCACGAATGACGATAATGATAATGACGTATTTGTTTTCCTTATCGTGTTCGTAAGGTTGCGAAATCTCCCTATTCTATTGGGTTGGGTACTGTACAGTATTCGCATCACGTGGAACTAGACTATAATAGTAGTAGGCCTTATATATTATAAGGAACTATGGCAGCCGATGTATTGAAACATTCTGGAATTGAAAGGGTCATCCCTTACAATTTACACTCCCATAGATAATTATACCATAGATAACCTGTACAAGCGCCTTGAGACGGTTTCGATCGTGGAAGGCGCTATATAAATATAAAACCATAAACCATACATGTCCTCCATACAACTAATAAGCTTAATTAGATTTCACATAAGGCAGGGCCTAATAATAATTTACTGGAAGTTACAAGCAGCAGTTTTAATGTCTTTACAATAACGTTTGTTGAAATAAGGAGGATTAGACGTTCTTAAGATGCTACATAGGCCTAAATATACAATTATGATATTATGGATTTGAATTTTTTTTTTATCAATATCAAGTAAATGTGGATATAGAAAAAAAATCTGGCCAGTAAGCTGAACCCGAAAGGATCGGGGAAAAACAGCAAACGAGCGGTTATATGGGTATATGGGTCCGGGTATCAAAATTTGAGCATGAAGTAAAAACAATAATAAACAAAATAATTGTAACTTACGTAGTATATCCGTTTGGCTAAATTGTCCTCCTTCTGCTTTAACCCAAAATGCGACTGTAAAACTAGCTCGTGGAACACTTTCAGTATCTGTCAAGCGAATAATATCAGAAGCACCAGAGAAATACGAAGCAAAATCTAGCTCGTCGACGGGGTCAGAATGATGAAGGTGGCGAGGAAATTGGGCATGGTCCTCTCGCTTCGTACGATCGTGGGATGCAGAGCACCGTTTTCCCGATCGCCTGTACCGCTGGTCCGACTCCGTATAACCATGAGCATCAATCAGATGAAACCCTACAACCAGAATAAGCAAGGAGGAATAAATACTGAAAGTCATATTCGAAGTTTGTGAGTTTTATGGCCTAAGCAATTCCGGCCCAGTTTACTCCCGGCGTTGGATACGTCCAGTGCTTAAATGGACACAAAAGCTCTTCTAAGTGGACGATTGCGTGGTTGAATGGAGCGAGCACAGCGCGCGGAGCTGGGTTGCGAATAAAAGGCTTTATCTGAATTGGTGGAGGTTTATAATAATTGGCGAATGAAAGGAGGCTGGGCTATTGTTCAGCTGACACTCGTTAACAAAGCATTGGCAAATGGGAGTGTACAATCAGAACATACGCCTATCAATTTCTATTTACTACCGTACCTCCTGACAAATTAGTTCGAATTTTGTGGCATATTTCACACCGAGTCACTGATATGTTGGCAATTGATTGACGACATAATTCAATGTACTACTACTACGTATCATTTTTTATATATTATTAATAAACTCAATACAACAAGCATACATGTATACCTACACTACAC
>NW_022694700.1:422708-425956 GCF_011630105.1 Anneissia japonica | reverse complement strand
ATATATATATGTTCGTGTGTAAAACAGTATTTAGGTCTATTTACACCTACTTTTTTTTCGATATGCCTAAATGGTGTTACCTATGATACGGATTATCACTATCATTCAAGTCTCATTTAATGCTTCATCAACTATCAAGGGCTATTATCCACAAAACACAATAACAATAAACACAACAGAAATAGGCCTACATGGTGTTATATTATATACAATGGGAGAAACTAATCACTTCGAATATGACTTATCTACTTAATTAATAGGACCTTTGAACTTAAAATCCTAATTAAGTAGCCCATTAATATTTAAGTTTGTAAGTGAAAGTACGGCAAAATAATGTCATAACTGTAACTACTTGTTATAATAATATCAGGTACGGTATTATACTATTATTGTAACCAATATCATCATTTTCCTTATTATTATCATAGTAATTAATATTTATCACTTCATCATTATATTAATCATTTATAATTACCACCTTTCTAACTAACTTATCTCTTCCAATCTGGCCTACCCAAACTTAACGTACATGTACAAATGACGAACATTTGTTATTGAAACGGAACGGTCCGCCCACACACCCATTATTTACTTGCCTTTTTGTGTTAATGCGCAAAATTATACGACTCGGAACTTCATTCATCGAAATATAACTCAAACCGGATGGTATTATTTCACACGATTCTATGTCCTTGTAATATTGGATTATGATTTTTGGCAAATGGCAACCAACGGGGAGTACTCAAGAGCTCTTGAAGTGCGAAATAGGCACTTTGATAGGCGTATTTCTTCCTATTTACGCGTTCTGTGTCCGTATACGGTGTATTAACTTTAAGTGATTGCAGCTTTGTAACTGTTTTCTTTGAAAGTCAAGTCGATACTTTATTGAATAATAGGCCAATGTAACTGTAAGCATTACAAGTCCGTCGAACAGCAGGGATGGTGTTTGATATATTAATCGGTATTCGCAACCGACCTTGAGCAAATCTAGTTACAAAAAGCATAATCTACAAAAAAAGAAGAAAAAAAAAAAGATTTAGTTAAAAAACCATACATCCATTTTATCTAACATTTTTTTTATAGTTATAAATAATGTTCAATCCAGCTGAAATTTCTAGTAGACTTAATAAAGAGATTTCTTCAGGTAACACATTGTTAATAGACAATCATGAATCGAGTAGGCCTACAGTAACGTGTATAAAGTACCTTTGTAGCACTAATATATTGCTTGATCAATCTCACCATGTGAAGTTACACAGTTACACGAACTAAAATAAAGTATATAGGCCTACCGAACATCATTAACGCTGTCCCCCCCCCCCGTCCCACATACGGTAGTTCCTATAATAGCACCGATTTTCACAAAATTAATAATAGAAAATAGGCTAACACGGAAACAGATCAAATTATTTGGTTGCTAGATTTGCTTCCAAATGTTGTAAGTCCTTCCTATTTATAAATAAGAGTGCTATGCCTTCTTCTCATCGATACATGATTAATATACTCTTATGTAACACATTTGTGTAAATTGTCCACGGGCAGGATAATACCCTATCACCCCCATATATGGAAATAATGATGCCGTATCATACCCATATATGGGTATACCACAGGTATTTGTCATAATTTGGTCAAGGAGGTATAAAGAATATGTTATACCTCCTTGGTTTGATTGTGTGGTTTACTACTACATTTTAACTCAATTGACATTCACAAGAACCCTCTAACCCTAGTGTGGGACTGTAATTGGCTGAATGCTCCACTGGGAGTTGTAAGTATGATATACGACTATCGGGTGTATGAGAGATTTTTGAATTGAATAATAGATATGAGATGAACAGGTAGGCCTGATACGGAAGTATGGTGAGATGAGGTTACCCGGATTGCAAACTTTCTAACTGTAAACATAAATCAAACCCTTAAAAAATATGAATTGATTATTTAAAAAATGTTTAATCTGTTAAGACAAAAAGAGACAAAGAGTTCTATATAGGCCTATGATGGTTGAGTAGGCCTATAAACACATATACCTAACAAAGACTTCTATTATTTAGGTCATTATTTATATTTGTATTTTTATATATAAAACTTAATCAAATATATAGGCTTAGGTTTGTTTTTTTCATTATCTTTAATGTTATTTGTTGTAGCGTGTAATATTCATTGTAAAATACGCGGAAATACAATACACAGGGGATAGTAAATTCCCATTTCTCAAGATTTGTCCTTGTGCTTTTGAACACAATTTTGAAATTGTCCGGGAAGAGAAGAATTTACGATTTGTTTTCTTCGTTTAATGTACTGTTTAAGAAATAACGAAACGAGGGTCAACAGAGTATTCCCATTGAGAGGAGTTGTAGAGGACGAGTAATTGTAGGCCAAATATCCCAGCTGCTGCACTTCGATGAATCACGGACCCAGGGCCGGGAAAGTGTTCGGACCCATGAATTTTAGTTAATTACGAGGGGCCCTTTTACAGTGTAACATCAAACAATACCGAACTCAACGTGTGTTATATTACTCTAATTCGAATTCTTTGTGAATTCCAGTAGCTGTTTAGGCACTACTTCGTTATTTTTGATTATTTAATTAAATGTCAGTTTGTAGTAGAGCCCGGCTGTGGAAGGCATTTTGGGTCGGGAATTGATAATGTATGAAGTGTTACGTGAGTGCACTTATTTTTAGGTGTTTCCTACTGGACCATAACACCAATGTTCTGTTAGGAGAGTGCTGTTAACTAGTAGGACGGTCCTCCAGGGCCCATTTTACTGGGGGATCCGGTGTTACGCCCCCGAGAACTCATAAGCGTTACGCCCTGTATGTGTTCAGCGTGAAACTAGGCGTTTTCGGTGTATATATAGCAGGGCAGTATAGACAAATAAAACATAGAACGCTGGATTGAAAGACTCAGGCAGACTGTTTCATGAGAGAGAGAGTCTCGTAAGAATTTTGTAGGACGCGTTAAGAATGACAAAATATTCTTTGTATCTAGGCCTACTGGAACCGAGCCGCATAGCTTGTATTCCACTACAGTATTTGCATTCACACCTGGGCTGTGTATATAGGGCTGTGTATATATATTGCCTTGGTTTGGCTCTGTAATCATTAGTGGTCGTGGGACTAGTTTGGGCCCTACCTAAGCTGGTCGAACGTTTCGTTTGGGTCTGTACCCTATAGCTGCACTGATGAGGCATGGAAGGCCGAAACGGATCCGTCTGCAGATATTGGGATTCCTTCCAGTGGATGCT
>NW_022694700.1:391368-422539 GCF_011630105.1 Anneissia japonica | reverse complement strand
TAATAATAATAAAAATAATAATAATAATAATTAATAACAATCAATCAATTAATTAATTAATTAATTAATTAATTAATTAATTAAATAAATAAATATGCTAACAATACAACAGATACAAAAACATTCTCGTCAAGAATATTAACTTAGTTATGGAACAACATCAACTGGTGGTAATATTTTTATAAATAAAAAAAAAAAAGTATTGTTTCCATTGGAATTTGAACCCAAAACAATTGAATATACCGTTCGGATAACTACCAGCAACTATAATGAGGCCAAGCGGTATACACATTTGAATTCTTCTATTACCACTCGAGGTTCTTTTTTTTTTTTTCTCAAGATACCGATATTAAAGTCAGGCTCCGGAGGAAAAAAAAATTTTGATATGTTGTTTGACGAAAAACTGGGGAACGGTGAATGAGATACAGATTTTTTAATATTTAAAAACTGGGGGGAAAAGGGGCGTAACTGCCCATTTTTACACCTTATTCCCCCAGTTTTTAAATATTAAAAAATCTGTATCTCATTCACCGTTCCCCAGTTTTTCGTCGAACAACATTTTTTTTCTGTCTTAGAAAAATCAGTTCTACAACATATCAAAAAATGTTTTTCCTCCGGAGCCTGACTTTAAATAATAATAAATCACGATAATAACTTTGGTGCGGGAAACCGCTTGGTCATAGCTTAGTTGATAAAGAATCCGAACGGTGATTTAATTTACGTTTAATTTACATCTTCCCAGCAGAAGGGTAAATGTAAAGGTAAATGTATGACAAATGGAAATATTATTTCCGGTAGAACTTTTAACTGGGCTAATGAGGTTTTTTCAAGTGAATGTTCTTTCTAGGCTTAAATTGAAATTGCCTCTCTGTGTACGTTATGGGTAGTCCGGTTAATCCAATTGACCCGATTCCCTAAAAGGTCTGCGCTCTTAGAATCATTAACAATTGCTCATAACATTTTAATGTCATTTTCCGGGAATCATTGGTAATGCTGGATTAGCTAGCAGATGTGATGAAGCATTATGACGTTAGAAGACATAAGAATGCTCAGTCAGTTGGGTCCTTCGATTGTTAAATATGTTCATTAAAGGTTCATTAATAAAAGATGAAATACAGATATGAAATAATTAGGCCTTTTTATTTGCGTAAAAAGAGTAGATGTTGAACAATAAAGCATTGTGAATCTTAAGCTTTGTCTACACTATCAAATTTTATGTGACAAAAAAATGTGATGTGCACATATATGGGTACGATGACGTCATATCACATATCATCAAATTGTATAAAAAAAAAAGTTGAACGTGTTCAACTCTATGTTCCACCAAATTTCATGTGCCGCTTTTTTGATGAAATTTGATAGTGTAGACAAAGCTTTAAGTACTTTTCATCAAAACAAAATAGAACAATTAATGATATTAATAAATAACATGGCGTTTGTGGGCTTAGAGGAGTAGGACTATGACCATCAATTATTTAACTAATTTATTTTATTGCAGTCAGTTAATATTTTATAGTAAAATGTAAAAGATCGGATGTTATATAAATATACAGTAAAAATGAATTAGTTTGTACACTTGTATGAGTAATTATATTATTCAAGAACTTCCGCACCAATCGATCGGCCTTCACTAGTGATGTAAATATAAAAAATATACAAATAATATAGGCCTACCAATATTTGAAATAAAATTGATATTCATATTAAGTTTTTGATTAAATCATTAATTTTACCTTCATCTGATTGTTCATGGCTGAAAATAGTTATTTTGTTCTGTTTTTGCTCTCCTCATTTATTAGATACCGGTACCTATCCTTTCTGACATTCAACTAATATGTATGGATAATTTTCCTTTTCTTTGCAGCTGGAAAACATCTATCATACTATCGGTAATATTGAAATAATTAAAATAAATGAAAAAAAAAAAAATCTGAAAAACACATTAGTCCAGACAGCTGCATTTGTAATTTAAGTAGGTCTATTGTCAAGTTTTCACTTTCATGTTGTCAATGACACAAGAAGGCATTGATTTTCTGAACTTGGTTAAGTCTCAATTCCTTTTTTCATATACAAATTATCTTATATTTACTGTGTAAAGTAGAGATGAAAATATAAACCATTGGTTGCAGAGAGTTCTTTTCTTTTAACAATTGTTAACAATCATTTTCATGATCATGAAGATGATAATGACGATGATGATGATGATGATGATGATCATGAAAATGAAAATAATGATGATGATGACGATTATGGGAGTGATGGTGTTGTTGGTGATGGTAATGATAATACGGAGATTTCGCAACCTTATGAAAACGATAACGAATACGATTACGTCATTATCATTATCGTCATTCTTGCCTTAAACATTCTTACAGCACGAGCTGTTCATTCGCCTGCGTTGTGACAGATTGTTGCTCGTAGGGTAAGTTGTCTAAAAATGTGATGACGTAATCGTTTCGTTTTTGAAATTAATACAAAAACGACAACAAATACAAAATACACGCATGCATGTAAAGTTTATTTTATATATTTGGAAAATATTCGACCTAATGTCTCAATTGACTGAATTGATTACAGCTCAAAAAGTAAGTATTTTTCTACATTATAAAATATATTTAGCGGTAAGGATATTCCAATACACCAACTAATCAGACTATTTGAAGGCAGGTATTTATAATTGCTGACGTTACGAAAGTGTTCACGCTTATTCAAGCTCAAGATACAGTCCTTCTATTGGCCGCATTGGCGTTTCATATATACCTTCAGAACGTTTCCGTAATCTGTCAATGAAAAAAATGTAAGAAAAACCCAATAGCCTTATGGAGTGATATTGATAATATTATTAATTATTGATAAAACAATAACAACAATAACAATAACAATACATTCTGAATGTGCAATAAAATACCTCAAATAGGCCTATTATAAAATAACAACAATGATAGCAACAACAAAGTGATAGTGCTGATGGCTGATGATGGTGGTGGTGGAGGTGCTTATGCTAATGCTGTTGCTGATTATGGTGATGAAAATGTAATGATTATGATGAGGATGATGATGATGATGATGATGATAATAATAATAATAATAATGATAATGATGATAACGGATTATGATGATTTTCATGATGATGATGACGATGATGATAAGTTACTCTATTATTACTCTACTACTCTCTACTACTTTATTCAATTCATGCTCTATGTATACCTTCACGCCTTTGATAATTTAATTTGAAATTGGCGCATCACCAAATGTTTGTTTATTATTATTATTATTATTATTATTATTATTATTATTATTATTACTATTATTATTATTATTACTATTATTATTATTTCTATTACTATATTATTATTATTATTATTTATTATTTATTATTTATTATTTATTATTATTATTATTATTATTATTATTATTACTATTATTATTATTATTATTATTATTATGACGATGGATGAAGATAGTGATAGTGATGAAAATAATGATAGCAGATTAGTAACTGAGAGTTTACTCTTACTTTTAGTTTTAACATTGATTTTCAATCAAACTATGCTGACACCGAATCAGGGACGTATCCAGGGGGGAGCCGTGGGAGCCGCACCTCCCCATTTGTTATAGCTTGTTCTTGCTAGCCAAAACAAATTCTTTCCTGGGATCACTTAAAATAAATTACTTCTAAAACAGGCCTATGTAAATATGCATCAGCACACGTTATACATATAATATTATAATTATAACATATAGGCCAAACGTGAATTGTTTACTCAAATTACAAATACAAATGGAATGGTTTGTTATAACTCATTTTGCTGACCTACGCTATGTGATAGTGATGCAACTCCGAGGACGGCGTGTCACATTTATGCGATTACAAAAAAAAAAAAATATGCAATAAAAAAAAAAAAAAAAAAAAAAAAAAAAAAAACAACAACAAAACAAAACAAACCAACCAACAAACAAACAAAAAGATATAGTTAGGCCTAAGTTGTCCTGGGTTACCTAGATCTCTATGTTTGCCGAAATTCTCTGATAAAAAGTCATGAGAAATTTGTTGACACTTCATTTTGACTATAGAATGGTGATGTGATGATGACGAATTTTACTATTATAAGTGTCATTTCCGGTCATCTAGAGGTAGTATTAAAGGTTGTAAACTCACAGCTTTGAAATATGAAAAGTAAATATATCAAAGACAATGCTTTATGTTTTATTTTCTATGATACATCACACATATTAATTAGATCCCAATGGTTGCTGAAAATCCCTTGATAAATAATCGTAAGAAATTTGTTGACGTTTAATTGATTATATTTGAAATGGTGATGTGATGATGATAAATTTTACTATATAAAGGTGTCATTTCCGGCCATCTAGATAATATTTCCTCAATTTTTTTGCGCCTCAGTCCCAACCATGCCACACATTTTTCTTAAAAATCTACACATATCAATATTATGTTTTTCATAATTTCATTCTTTGGCAATAAAATGCTGAACTAGGCCCTTAGCTGCTCTACTATAACCAGTTAATTAGGGTCTTTCAGTATAAGATTTTAATGCTTAGGAGGAAAGACCCACGCACACACATACCGTACCCATCTGAAAATAAATTATCTTAGAATGAATGTTTACATTTGCGGTGAACATGCTATGGCATCTGTGGTTATTTTGATATTTGCGCGTACAATGTTTTGACATTTGTTAATTATTTTTACATTAGTGCTAGATTTTTACATTTGTTGGAATTAACAAGTAAATCTGTCTCTTATACACATCTAGATGTGTATAAGAGACAGTCATCACATACTTTGCCTGGAGAATGAAGAAACTTATAAGATGCACACAGCCATTATAAAAAAGACAGCACTGGAAAAAACATGCCAGAAATTTGACAATGTAAAATACTGCCACTTTATTTTTATATACATTCAATGACAAATATTTGCTATAATTTGAATACATAATAGTCAATTTTAAATTCATAAGCCAAATTACTTCAATTGAGTTAAGTTTCATTTGTTTATAAATTTTACATTCCAAATAACATAGCAATACATTTAAGTGGCGGTGGCAAAATAAGTTCTTGTATAATCACACAGAATTTTAAGTTAGTCCCTAGAAATACTACAATAAAATACAAAATAGATGTGACAAATAATCGTTTGTTAAATTATGATAATGTTTTATTATGTTGTTTTTATTATTATTACTATTATTATTATTATTATTATTACTATTATTATTATTACTATTATTATATTATTATAATTATAATTATTATTATTATTATTATTATTATTATTATTATTATTATTATGACGATGATGAAGATAGTGAGTGATGAAAATTATGATAGCGGATTAGTAATTGAGTTTACTCTTACTTTTAGTTTTAACATTGATTTTCAATCAAACTATGCTGACACCGAATCAGGGACGTATCCAGGGGGAGCCGTGGGAGCCGCAGCTCCCCATTTTGTACACAGTGTTAGTATGTTATAGCTTGTTCTTGCTATCCAAAACAAATTCTTTCCTGGGATCACTTAAAATGAATTACTTCTAAAACAGGCCTCGATGTAAATATCCATCAGCACACGTTATACATATAATACTATAATTATAACACATAGGCCAAGCGTGAATTGTTTACTCAAATTACAAATACAAATGGCATGGTTTGTTATAACTCATTTTGCTGAACTACGCTATGTGATAGTGATGCAACTCCGAGGACGACGTGTTCCTTTTATGCGATTACAAAAAAACAAAAACAAAAACAAAAAAACAAAACAAACCAAACCAAAAAACAAACAAACAAATAAACAAAAAGATATAGTTAGGCCTAAGTTGTCCTGGGTTACCTAGATCTCTATGTTTGCCGAAATTCCCTGATAAAAAGTCATGAGAAATTTGTTGGCACTTCATTTTGACTATAGAATGGTGATGTGATGATGACGAATTTTACTATTATAAGTGTCATTTCCGGTCATCTAGAGGTAGTATTAAAGGTTGTAAACTCACAGCTTTGAAATTTGAAAAGTAAATATATCAAAGACAATGCTTTATGTTTTATTTTCTATGATACATCACACATATTAATTAGATCCCAATGGCTGCTGAAAATCCCTTGATAAATAATCGTAAGAAATTTGTTGACGTTTAATTGATTATATTTGAAATGGTAATGTGATGATGATAAATTTTACTATATAAAGGTGTCATTTCCGGCCATCTAGATAATATTTCCTCAATTTTTTGCGCCTCAGCCCCAACCATGCCACACATTTTTCTTAAAAATCTACACATATCAATATTATGTTTTTCATAGTTTCATGCTTTGGCAATAAAATGCTGAACTGGGCTCTTAGCTGCTCTACTATAACCAGTTAATTAGGGTCTTTCAGTATAAGATTTTAATGCTTAGGAGGAAAGACCCACGCACACACATACCGTACCCATCTGAAAATAAATTATCTTAGAATAAATGTTTACATTTGCGGTGAACATGCTATGGCATTTGTGGTTATTTTGATATTTGCGCGTACAATGTTTTGACATTTGTTAATTATTTTTACATTAGTGCTAGATTTTTACATTTGTTGGCTCTACAAACCCCGACCGGCGGTCATCGGCGTAGGGAGGTGGGGGGGGGGGAACAATCCTGCCCGAACTCACTCCTGCTAGGTACTACGTACCTTGCCAAGACGGCCCCCACCGACTTGAAAATCCTGGCTACGGCCCTGCACCGAATTACACGATGTCTTACTTTCATGCTTGTTGGTATATTAGTATATAATCATGTACTGTGTAAATTATGATGTAACTCAAATTACACAGAAAATAAATATATATGATTTAAGTCCTTGGTGATGGACCAATCGTTTGCTATGTAGAAGAAAATTAAAACAATGATAGGCCTGTTTTGTTTTACCTCTCATAAATCCTAAAAAGTACAGACAGTGTGAGCTTTTGGTTTATCTTTAATAGGTTTAAACGAGTTCACAAGGATCTAAATGACTATACTCACGGTTGGATGCCCTTAGGTATCGGTGGGGGCGGTCGAAGATTATTTATCTCGTGCTCCTCTCTGAGAATAAAAAATAACAGACATAAGGTGAAATTAACCTGTTCATTTTTATATAAGGTGAGGGGGAGGGATCACAACCTAAGACGAATTTTATTACATTCTACATCAATCAGTAACGAAAGTTAATGTACTGAACACGATCAGATGAACCGGTCTTTAAAATCAATGCAATTATGTCTTAGACGTACCAGTATGTAAGGGGTGTGGTTAGGAGATGTGGGTGTTAATGGGTTATGAATGTGCACCTGTTGGGGTAAATGTTTTTTTCATAATGTGTATATTGGCCCTTTGGGGGAATTCATTACTACATTGTGAAGAAAAATACAAAATGAGTCATCATTTACATTGTGACACAAAAAATTGCAGGCAAACACCATCTATACGCATGGACCCATCACATAAATACCACATCCACTATACTTTCATAGTGGACAGGTGTCGCTGCACACTGAGCGCGAACCGAATTATTCTTCACTGCCCATAGATTTAGGAAGGCCTAGATTCGTTTTTGTTATTGTTTTTGTCTTCAATTAATTGTAATTTCATCTATCACGCAAGTAATGATTTTTTTTTACAGTTTGCCTTAATTTTTACTATATACTGTAAGTATTAGGCCTATGCTATACTATATTATCATTATTATTGATATTATTAGAACATTAGTTGTACCAAAAATAAATAGGATCTTCGTTTATTATCAACTTGACGTTTTATATTTTACTGGACACTCACTCAATACTTCTTTTAATAGGTGGGAAAAAATGCAGGTGATTGATTGAATTTATTCGACGTAAACACCAAGTATAGCCCACGAAAGTCTAGAAGAAGACTTATTTCCAGTGGGGTCCTTCTGGTGGTGATTGGGAAGTACACCGGGAGACAATCCCATACTCTTTTCCGAAGAGTGTACTGCGTTCTTTAACGTGCACATGGGCCATAATTCACACGGGACCAACGGCTTAAACGTCTCATCCGAAAGACAGTGCGCTATTGTAACTTGTATTTCAGCCCTCTAGCTGAAACACAAGGAGAGGCAGCGATAGGAATTGAACCGGGGACCTAGAGATCTCCACGGTTCAGCGCACACACAGTGGCTACCACCAGATGAGCTAAGCTGCTGTCAGCTTAGGTGGGAGTCGAACGTCGAACATATGGCCGTGCATACACATCCATCACACCACCCCAGCCCCCTTACGTGCCTGAACAACATTCTTGACGAAAATTACAATTGTAAATATTGGAGATTAAATGCAATTCTAGCCACAAGCAAAATCTTGAAGATCTAGTTTCTCACTAAGCTGTGAATTGTGCAGAGATCCTGGTTCGTTATGTGCCTGGGACATTAATTAAAATTGAATTGAATAGAGATTAATTAAAACTGGAACTATAAAAACAGTTGAAAAACGCATCCTTACAAATGAATATCTGATGAACACTTGGTTGTGAATATCATACCTTATTGGTTGAATTTCATCATCGTCAATATAAATTCCTTCCTCTGAATCGTCGATTTCGTCATAAGGGTCAGACTCTTCTACAAAACGTCTGTTACAAAAACAAATTGTATGTAAATCAGATTGAACTCGCTGTAAACATTTATTCAAAAAATTGTAATGATTATGATAACCAATAATCAATCTTACAACTCTATAAAAAAACTTAAAAGACATAATCGGCCCCAGTGCAAGTAGGGAGGGAAGGCAGAAGGCCTAAACAAAGAGCAGGAGGAAACTGTCACCCTAGGGAAGAGCTGCCAACAGAAAAACAACAACTTGTCGGGAGGGGAAAAAACTTAGACGCCAGGATTTGCCTACATAATACATAGGCCTACATTACCTGAATGGAAATCAATGCATCAAACATCCCTTTACCATCTTCCATATTCATTTAACTTTGTTTACAATATTAAATAGCATATTGTGTCTGTAAAAAGGGTGCGAAAGTTAAAAAAAAACAAAAAACAAACTTCGGCAATGACGGTTTTCTGATTGATGTCTTGGGTTTCTCCATTGATGTCCGTGACTTACTATCTTGATCGTTTCTAAATGATGTAGATGAAATTAGAATGGTTAATGGATGGTAAATAATCCTGATTGGAGCACATCCTGATTCTTATGGAATTACAAACGTCATAACATTGATTTCAAAAAACAACAAAAACATTTTCATACACTGTACCGTAAATGTTATCAATATTGACAGTTAAGAGTGGGCTCTGCCCTTGTCTAAAGCCGAGCACTCACTCTCTGGAGAGAACGGAACGCCACGACACGTGCAAACGAATCGTTTTCAATGACGATCCGTTCAGCCTACGGCAGTGAGTGCCGGATCAACGCTCACAGGGAGCGGGATTGGATTTGGTCAGCCGACGATCGTACCACCGTCATATGAGTGTCATATACAACCATTGATTTCCAACTTGCGATCAAAGAGTTTATCTTTGTTTGACTTTTACTTAATAATATTTTATCACATTCGCATTTAATGTACACATTGTGAATCCAAATTTAGACAAGCCTAATCCACACAGACTTTAAACGTTACCTCTTAAGGAAATAGAAGAGCGCAACAAGACCCAAAACTATCATCGTAACCACAGCGCCTAAAACAATCCCGACCACCAACCGCATTTCTGTTCAAGAAAGTAAAACTATTTCATATTAATCAAAGTAAGAATTGATGGCTTTCTGGTTGGTTTATTGATTAATTGGTTGGTTGATTGATTGATTACTGATTAATTGACAGATTGATCAATTGATTGATATTTTGTTCGATTGATTAAACGATAGATAGATTGATTGACTGAGTGACTGACTGAGTGACTGATCGATCGATCGATTGTTTGATCATCAATACATGTAAGTGTGCGGGAGATCAGAGGCCTTTTCAATCGTGAATTTTAGTTTGGGTATGTGTGCCCATATCCTTTTAACGTTTTATATCAAACAATGTATTTTAAGATATGACCTTGCAACGTACTGATCAATTCGTTGCTATTGACAACTTACTGTTGCATTTGTTATTGTCCTCTGATAATCTCAATCGTTTCTCTTCATTATTTTGCAAAGTAAGTAATTCTTGCATTTGCCGTTTTTCAAACAGTGGTTTCTCAATTGTTTTCCAGTTTGTTCGCCTAGTCGATGGATCTCGATTTCTATCGGCAGCACGCGTGCCCCTTGAGCGTTGATGCCCATCCACATAGTGTTTCATTCGTGTGATGAATGACTTACCAGCGATGCCGTCTGTTGGCGAAGTGACATCATCAACATATAGGCCTATGTTCTGCTTCGATATATAATTGACTTCTGAAATGATAATGATACTTTTAACTAAACTATACTAATTAAAGTAGGAGTATATTATTGGGTGAAACTTGCCTGTGTATTTCCTGTACGGTAACTTCGAGGACAGTAAAAATGTTTGAAACATACTCATACTATACATACTTCTTTGATCATGAAAAATCTAAACATCATAATTTTAATTTTTTTTTTTATTGTAGCAGTATTAGTGGTATGCTTATGGTATGCATAGGCTCTGGGTCTAGGCCTAGCTATTTTTTGTGTAACATTTAGAGATGCCTAGGAATAGGATTAGCCTAGGTCTAGGGCGTAAGCGTAGGCCTATGCCTAAAACTAATACCAAATGCATTTATATAGTATTGAGCCTACAGCCTAGGCTAGGCCTATGCAGCTATGCAGCGAGTAGATTGCTCTTCGTTGAAATCAAAATGAATAAACTTTAACCAACCTCTTGTCCTTATTACATGTGTTTTTATGTAAAATACAAAAAAGCACAGTAAATAAGCGGATCCAAATCTCATTTTTTTTTTAATTCGTCACTACTAAAATTAGTTTAAGTCAAAAACAAAGGCATATAAGTTTAGCCTTTGGAAGAGGCCTATTCATCAAATTCTTTTCCTTTTGTTTTTTATATACCATCACTACCTACCACGTATTCCAAGTTTCTTATTTTGGCAACCGTTTAGTTTTCAGCGTATTCGAAAGGAATTTAGTAGCGTAGCGCTTTGGAAGGTTTTGTGCGTTAGGCTTATGTTGTGTTCTAAGAACAATAACTAAGCAACTATAAGCTATAATGCTTTAATAACATTGAACTTTGAATACTACCAAAGATACTACCAAAGAAATTTTATATTATTAATTATCTTTGATACTACTTTCTACTTGATACCACATAAAAATATAAAAAGTGTGCGGACGGTTTTCTGCATCAAATGTAAGAGTTTTCATTGGGCAATTGTTATAAACTGTACTTAAAACATGGAGGTATTCTCAATAATACCTCCTTGCTTAAAATATGTATCTTCATCATCATTAGTACGTGAGGAAAAGTTCATAAAGAACGTTTTTTTTTACTGCCAATGGATAAAATTACGTCACCAGATCAAAATGCAAACATTATACTGCACGGAGATGCCTAATGTTTTGAACAAGGGCGTCTAGTATATTTTAGTGATTGCGCGATATTGACTGGCGTTCGCTACGCCGCGCCCAAGTTCACACCGTACCACTCGATTAACGATACGCAGCGTCATTGTGTCTGAACCATATAGTCGACTATGGTCTGAACATAGCCAAAGTCTGGTTTCCTCATGGGTTTCCTTAAAATGCTTCCCGATTTATTCGACCGACCAATCAGCATCACCGAAGAAAGCAGTCGGCGATAGCGTGTACTAGTAGTGATTTTATGTATTCCAAGCTTTAGTCCTGACGGAGCATCAAGTACACCAACGCAAGGGGGAGCATATCACGAATATCTTTAACTGATCAGCACATTACCAAACTTAATCAACTATCTCTTCTAACCTATAAGAGAACACTGTCCAGAAACGTAATGTAATTATTGGAAATATAATTTCATGAAGAATGACATGCCTATTCGAGATCTTCGAGATTCGAGAACAAAACTAAAAACTCGAACAACACAAACTACTAACACCAAATATTATACCCTTTAGTAATACTCCCCAAACATTCATTTAACTTGTAGTTAGCCCCTATAGACTCGCAACTAGAAATAAAATATATTCACTATTAGTGGGAGCGTAACTTTATGATCCAAATGATCCAAAAATAGTCTACCACCTAATTTTGTAACCAGGACCTGCTCATCTAACCATTTCCCATCCTCATGGATTGGTTGATTTTTACATTTCACACATTCAACAATTTATTTTTATTCGGTTGTAAAGTAGTGGGAGCATAACTTTATGATCCAAATGATCCAAAAATAGTCTATCACCTATTTTTTTGTATCCAGGACCTGCTCATCTAACCATTTTCCATCCTCAGGGATTAGTTGATTTTTAAAATTTTACACATTCAACAATCTATTTTTATTCGGTCGTAAAGAAACCGCTTTCACGTAGATCTCTATGAGCTAACTTTGGCTTATAATTAAATAACTGCAGTTTATGTTATCCGAAAGAATTACTGTTGACTTTTTCGGTATGTTCCGCCCCCTTAGATCATAAACGTTAAGCCGGGCACTCATCACTGTGTCGTACGACGATCGACAGTCGTACGGCAAATCAACCCCGCTCTCTGTGAGCGCTAGCAGTGGTGGCGCCAGGACCTGCCCGACGGAGGGGCTAATGGCCCCGACGGGGGGGGGGGGCTAGTGGAGCGAATCGAGTCTCACTTGGCTGGGGGCCAGTTTGTAGTCTGCATTTAGCATAGTTGCTAGTCATTAACAATTTTAAAAAGTACACTGAGTCTGTCTCTTATACACACCTAGATGTGTATAAGAGACAAATCTCAACCGTCGGCCGGCCGCCAATCGTTGAACCATAAAAATAACATAAATCTGTTTTAATTCTTTGCCCCATAAGACGTTAAAAAATAATATATACAACGATATTTCTTTAGGCGGCGTACTTCTGAAAGATGCAATGTGTTCTTTAAAGATTGTGTGCACTCGACCCCCTTTTTCCTTAAAAAAAAACACACACTTTGAAAACTACATAACGCAAGTAAGACATTCCAAATTATGTATAGAACAACTTAAATGGGCCAAAATTGCACAATTTCTTTAGACGGCATGTTGTAAGATCCCCTGTCACTGCAGGGGCGGATCCAGGATTTCAAAGAGGGGGTTCAGAAAGTTCCCAAAAACCCAAAAAAGAGCGGTTAAATCAGGGGCACCGTAACCTTCAGCTCTAATACCGGCGCTTGTTCGAACGGCTCACTCGCCAATGGTTCCGGTGGTGGAACAAGTCTTCTCGGATAAGGACTTTAAACCGTAGGCCCAGTGTACGCATTTGGCTCGTGTGCACTTTAAAGAACCCAGTACATCATTCGAGATGAGTGGGGGGTTACCCCGTTCTACTGGTCCATTAAGTCCCCTGTTAGAACTGGTCCATTAAGTCCCCTGTTGTTAAAGGGATATGCCACGTGGACAGTGATTAAGTTCACTTATTGGCATAATTGTCTTTTAATGACTTTTTAAGTTCTTCAAAATTCAAGGTTTTCCCTCTCTTGAAAAGGGTCAGGTAATTTTATCTCATTCTTAGGCCTATACATAGAGAGAGAAAAAAAGAAGACACATGCAATACAGCCCTGTCAACCCGTATACGTATTCGCCGTATACGCATATTCGAATAAAATCTTACGGTCTTACGCTAACACCGACAAAACTTACGCTTATGCTAAAAATTAAGTAAATCTTGTTTCTTTTTTAATTTGTAATGAATTTTACTATAACTAACATCCATAATCATGACATTCTACCTCCATGTTTCAATAACTATTGTATCTGAGATCATTATAAACTTACTAATATCGATTATTTATGAAATTTATTGCCAAAGCGACCCCGACCGGGAGCCCTTGGCGACCCCCTGGCCCCCAGCTACTGTTCGTGCCTTCGGCACTCATTATCTGTCACCCGGTATCACTCTTTTCTAATTTCTCAAGGTTGACAAGTATGGCAATATATTATTACATTTCAACAATATTGAGTAGTTGGATACGTAGTCTTTCTCCATAGATCGATAGGCCTGAAGAACGCACTTTCGTACAAAAAGTATTACGAAATTGAACCAAAACAGTGTTTGTTAAATGTATTTAATTGAAGGCTAGTTGAGCTAAGCCGGCGCCTAGTTTGTCTGATCTGCCAACCTATGGCAGGTAGGTTAACATGCCTTTTGTAAGCCAGGGCCTATTAGTATTTTGTTACGTTTCTTCACAGAGGGGGGTTCGTCCGAACCCATTGAACCCCCTGGATCCGACACTGCACTGTCAGGCAGTTATGAAAAACGCCCCTCCCACAGAATGTACAGTATGTCCTAGAGAACCCACTAAGTATGAATAGGTGAGGAGGTGAATGTGCAGATATTCAAAGTAGTGGCGATGCCAGCGGGGATCCAAGAAGAACCCGGGCCACGTCGTCGAATAAGCCAATCGTTTTGGCAAGGAACAATGAACCCCGCTTCTCCCTCTAATCAGAGGTGGTGCTAGAAGACTGTTCAGCAGATTGTGTTCCCATGCCCCTACATGCAGTGGTTCTGGAACTAGCTAGGCTAAACTGGTATTGGCCATCTAATCATGCTTTTCGAAGATACACCAGCAAACAAGCATTGAAAGAAGTCAAAAGGTAAAGGAACTAACTGGAAGACCAAAAAATACATAGCTAAAGGCAGGGGAGTAATCCATAGTTCACAGCATCATTTCGCTAAATTGCGTATGTACCGGGTGGGTGACTATCTAGTTTATTTTCACATAATTCCACAACGTCAGTGGCTGAAATTAACCATATCATTGGGTAACCTACTCTTCCGAAAGCCGCAATGGGTTCTTTAAAGTGTTAGTGGACCACCATTTGAAGTCCTTAAAACATTTTGAAAACGATAAAGCCCAACTCAGACACCGTCGTACGACGCAGTCCGATGCAATTCATCGTCGCGAACAGTCTGAAGCTTGGTTTCCATAGAATTGCTCGCCCTATCCCGACAGTGGTCTGGACGGTTGAACTCCGTTCAACTTTGCTGTCTGAGTTTTCCTTAACGCAAAGTTATTATAACGTTTGTAAGCTGGGTAGGCATAAAAACTATTGATAAATACATTATTTTTTCCAACGCTTTAGAAGATGTGATTTTGAATGTCTAACCTGACTGCGCTGAATGTCATCTTCGTCAAGATAATCTCCGTCATCTGAGCCGACGATTTCGTCATCAATTTCGAACTCCTCTTCAGAGCTTCTGGGAAAACAAGGGTATAACCTAGATTAAACTCGCGTCAATACAGTGTAGACTTTCGTTAACAAGATTTTAATGATGATCATCGCTCATGATTCAGCAATATTATTTAAAAAATGCATGACATACATAACTGGCTTATGCTCACTAAATCAGACACACTACCAAAGGTCTATGTCGACGCGATTTAATGAACAACGAAACGCTAAGTACGGTAACTGTTTGTGGTTTTGTAGTCTGCATTTAGCATAGTTGCTAGTCATTAACAATTTTAAAAAGTACACTGAGTTTATAAGTGACCGTTTACATTTGGGCCTGCAGAATGTACATTCAAAAGAAGATAAAGCGTTACGTACTCAGTATTTCTCAACAAACAGTAGCGCACAACAAAGCCCAGAACTGCCAAAACGGTCGCGGACGCTATACATATCACAAGCCCGACCACCAACTGCTTTCCTGTTGAAGAAAATAGAACACTGATCATAACAGCAGTTGATAATTTGAATTTTGGTTCGAATGATTGTTTGGTTGATTGTTTGATTGATTAATTTTCAATTCGCATATATTTAAGTCATATTATTATTATTATAATTATTATTATAATAATATTACTATTATTATTATTATTATTATTATTATTATTATTATATTATTACTATTATTATTATTATTTTTATTATCATTATTATTATTATTATTATTATAATCATCATCAATATTATTATTATTTTTATCATTATTATTATTATATTATTACTATTATTATTATCATTATTATTATTATTATTATTTTTATTAACATTATTATATTATTACTATTACTATTATTATTATTATTTTTTTTTCTCTTTCGTGGGGGCAGCCCACTTTTATTAAGTCTTTCTGTTACAATATGATAAACAAAAATTGTAAATATTTTCAAACATTATAAATACTATAAGAATAGCTCAAGATACTGCACAAATAAAATATAGTTAATTAACAGCATATATGAATGAGAATATAATTATTTTACAGATTGCGATAAAATGTGATAATATTTTGAAACAAATTAAACCTTGCTCTATGAGCCTAAATATAGTAAAATAATAAACTAAATCAGTAAAATTTATATAAAAAGGGGATTTACATTCAAAATATTGCAAAATAAGATATGGTATTATAATGGTAAAACAGCTACATTGGAAATTTCTAGATCTGTGAAAACTACATAGAGGTGTAATATGAATATAAAAATAGCTCTTAACCATAATAAACTTACAGTACTTATACACCAAGTATATTGCGAGTTATTATTATTAAAATCATAAAATGCGATAGTGGAAAAATATAATTGGAAAAAAAGAACGTTGACTCATGCTGTATTAATAATAATTATATTGAGATCTTAAAAGTAAAATTGATATTAAAAGCTGTGAACAATAAAATGATTTGTCACTATTGCGAAATATAATACATTTTTAAGATATTGATATTGCAGATTTTTAACACATTGTTAGATCCTATTTATATTTAAATGGATAAATTTGGTAATGAAGAATTATGCAGAAATTTTATTGTAAAAGTAGGTTTAAACTTAAAATAAATGCAGATTATTATTATATAGACTTATCCTACTTGACAAATTCTAAAAGTTTTTGTTTAACGTTGTTCCACTTCCTTTCTGCCTTATTTGGGTTGCATGAGTATTCATTTGATATTAATATTTTTAATTCCAATCTAAATAAATTCCAAATGATCTTAGATGTTTGATTTTTCAGGAGCTTTACATATAAAACATGACTTATATAAACAAAATGTGAACAACGAAGTTAATTCGTTTACCAGTTTGTTGTTGGTTCCGGTTATTATTGTTATTCGATTTCATTCTCACATTTATCACATAGGTCGGTACTGACTAAATTCCAATTTTTTAAGTCTATTCTTACATGATAAAATGCGGTGTAACAATTTAAAGTTAAGTTGTGCGACTTTTGAGACATGTCGCATAGAGTTTACCTTATTATTCCATACATTTTTCCAATCTATATCTTTGTTAATGAATTTGTTTTCCCATTTTCTTTGCGCTACTGGAATAGAGGCAATTTCGATTTCGATATTTACAAAATATTGATAGTATGTGTTACTTTTGTGTTTGCTTAGATAACCATATTATTATTTATTATAATTATTATTATTATATTATTATTACTATTATTATTATCATATTATTACTATTATTATTATTATTATTATATTATTACTATTATTATTTTTATTATTATTATTATTATATTATTACTATTATTATTATTATATTATTGCTATTATTATCATATTATTAGTATTATCATTATTATTATATTATTATTATTATTATTATATTATTACTATTATCATTATTATTATTATATTATTATTATTATTATTATTATCATCATCATCATCATACTGTATAAAAGAGGTATAAAGCTCTGTCCACACTATCAAAATTAATGTATCACATATGTTGTGATATGCACATATTTGGGTGTAATATGACATCATCAGGCCCATATATGGGCATATCACATAAAAGTTTATAGTGTAGACAAGAGCATTAGAGAGTTTTAACTTTTCAATATTAGTGTGTTGCTATAGACAACTTACTTGATCGCTTCGCTTTAAGTTTTCTTTTTTCCTGTTCCTCTTTCTCTAACTTTCTTTTTTTCAAAGCTTTCAAAAGACGTTGATTACTAAATTGATCATACTGCACCTCCGGTTTCTGAGCTTTTTCGTCTATTTCATTTGCAGTAGACAGAAAATGAGTAATATACAAATAATCATTATACATAGTGAAAAAAAATCTTTACTGTACATCTGTTTTTAAAAACAGATCTTGAAATGCATGCTTTTTTTTGTGAATTAGCAGTTTACCTTATAGAGGCAATATTATTATTATCAACACCATCATCATTATATTATTATTATTATTATTATTATTATTATTATTATTATTATTATTATTATCATTATTATTATTATTATTATTATTATTATTATTATTATTATTATTATTATTATTATTATTATTATTATTAGAAAGTATAATACATACTCCAAGTATTGAAATACACGCCATCGTGTTGGGATTCAATATTTCGACATTAATTATGTCATCATCAGGAAATTAATATTCCTGATGATGACATAATTAATGTCGAAATATTGAATCCCAACACGATGGCGTGTATTTCAATACTTGGAGTATGTATTATACTTTCTTATCTGAGATTAATCAGTGGACCTTTCGATTATTATTATTATCATCATTATTATGCGATTACCTCAAGTTCTTGATATTCTACTGGGTCTTTTGAGCTGTGTCTCGGCTAATTCCCGCAGCTTAGAGACACTTTTCTAAATATGTCAGCTGTTCCAAGGATGGCTGACAACTGTGCACTTCCAATGATGTTAGGTAAATCTGACTTCTCATGCCAGATCTTTGCTTTCTTCGATATGCTTCCAAGTGCACCAATTATTATTATTATTATTATTATTATTATTATTATTATTATTATTATTATTATTATTACTATTATTATTTTTGTTATTATTATTATAACAATATAATAATATTATTATTATTACTATTATTTATTATTATTATTATTATTATTATTATTATTATTATTATTATTATTATAATTATTGAGGCATTGCATTGGCAAGAGACATAGCGCATTTATTAGTTTTTAAAAGTTGTTTTATTTAAATTGTTGTCTCGCCAGATCTGGTTTTGGATTAGGCCTATCTTAAAATAGAAAGACATGGCAATTATAGGAGACTTATAAACGTCCTGAAAAGCCCAATTGAAATACACGAAGGTACAAAGAGTTTTACTCTTTAGATATTCATAAATGTATCTCTGACTAACATTGCATGAATGTTTAATTGTGTATACAGTTTACCAAATACACTTCCTGGACTATTCATTATTTCTTTTTCTTTCTTCTTCACAACATCTACTTGTGCATTTATGAAATCATTATTAATATTAATTTAATATGTTTACAACTTTTTATGAATATTTCTATAGTTTAAAATGTACAATTTGTGTATGTGAATACAATTACACTAGATCGATACTTTTGTAGTAGTAAATTAACTTAGAAAGGTTAATATTACCAATATCGATGCATTGTTTAATGTAACAAATATATTGTGATATGCACATATTTGGGTGTAATACTGTATGACATCATCAGGCCCATGGGCATATCCCATAAAATTTGATTGTCTGCACAAGAGCATTAGAGAGCTTTAATATTTTCAATATTAATGTGTTGCTATAGACAACTTACTTGATAACTTCGCTTTTAGTTCTCTTTGTTCCTGTTCTTTTTTCTTTTTCTCTAACTTCTTTTTTTTCAAAGCTTTCACAAGCTTGTGATTTCTATATTGACCATAATTCACCTCCCGTTTCTGAGCTTTCTTTTCTATTTTCTCAAAATAGAATAAAAATGAGTAAGCTATTATACAAATAAGTATTATACATACTGAAAAAAATCTTTATTGTACATCTGTTTTAAAAAATACGGCCGGGTAGCCTAGTCCTGGTAACGTTCTTGAACTATGCTTGCAAATTAGACCATTTACATATAATTTTTGTGAATTAGCAGTTTATCTTATAGAGGCCAATATTATTATTATTATTATTTTATTATGATTATTATTATTATTATTGTTATTATTATTACGGTATTATTGATTTTTTATTACATGCATTTTTTTTCATACATTGCTATTGGCAACGTACTATTTTGCAAATTACCATTACATCTGTAATAACGAGTTATATAGGCCTAGTTATGTGTTTTTTTCCCCCTTAATACTAACAGATTATTTCAATGAAAGCTATTCGTTTATATGTTCACACACATCATCTAACGGTTAACAGGATCCAGATCATTTAAGCTGTTTTATCTTAACATCTGTCCACGCTATACAGATTTATGTGACAATTAAGTTCTTGTGAACTGCCCATGGAGATATCATAACACAACCATACATAGACACGATGATGTCACATCACACTTTTGTGTATCTTGTAACCATTGTATTTCTAACATAAAACTTGATAGAGAGGTAGATATTATCAATATGTTGCTGGAGAAGACAAACTAAAGCTTTGCCCAGATTTTCAAATAAATCTTTGACAAAGAACATTTGTATCCAATATAATAATGATATGCCTATAATTATGGTAAAGATGTGATGTCCTCATGACCATATTTAGGTAGGTCTATGTCACATGTAGATCGTCCGTGCCTTTACTTGCTCTCTTCCTTTAATTTATTTTTTTTCTTAGCTTTCACAAGCCGGTTATTAGTACGAAATTGACTGACACCTGCTGGTTATTAGACATGGTTTTAGTAGAAAGGGAGCGGTTGGGACAGCGATTGTGTGTCGGTCTCATCGAGGTCTGGGATTCGAACATTCGCTATGCATTTCGCTTGGACAAGGCACTTTACCTACGTTTGTCTCTTTCCACCCAGAGGTATAAATGGGTACCTGCCACTGGCCACCCTACCACACATAGGCCTAGGTACCAACCTGAGGAGTTTGAAATGCATGAGGGACTACACCAGTTGGCTGGGGAAAGGGTGGGTCGAGAAGCGGAGCCCCGGCGAGGTCGAGGGGAGCGTAGGCCCTGGTGAGTCGACGATCTGAGGATTTATAAGCTGTTTTAATACGATTTTACGGAGCGTTTGTTGACAATACAATTGTTGACAATATTGGGTAGGCCTACAAAAGCAAAAATATTTTTAATAAAGCCACTTTCGATGTGAGTTTCAATGTATGTTTAATTTGAGCCCCTGAACTATGTAAACCTACACAAACATTCTTTTAACAATTTTTATTAATGCGTCAGTGAAATAATATTCACGTAAATACTACTCTCTAATGACTCAAGATTTTATATTTTTTATAAAACCAGTTTCTTTTATTTTTAAATACATTTTCTCCTAAATTCGTGATAATTCGTTATCATACATAGACGTGTGCTCAATGCGTGACAAATTTAGGATAAATATTAAATATGACTAACAGTCACACATTCATACATCTCTGAACCATTCAATACCAATCAATATCAATTAATATTAATCAATACGATGGGCTTACAGGTCATTCTCCAATAATAAATATGAGACTACCATTACCTTTTTTTTTAGGAGAATCGTCCGTACCCTTATTTGCTAGTTTCTTTTTCTTTAATGTCTTTTTTCTATGAGCTTTATGAAATTCGCTGTTCTGAATTAGTTTATCCATACGATTCTTCTGTTTAGTGCCACGCGTGTTTCTCGAACGTTGATGCTCACTAACGTGGACATACGACTTAATAAAGATGTCATCTGTATCTAGTTTACTACAATTAGGCCCATGCATTTCCGTCTGCTGTTTATTTGAAGAAGTGACGTCACCAATGCATCTGGTCTGCTCTGAGTCTGAAGTAAAATTAGCCTCTAAAATGATAATACAGTACTTCTTCGACCTAAGTTCTACTAATTTTGGGATTTACATTATATTTTAATTGTATAATTATTTTCATATATTTATAATGTTTCCATTTTTTTTAAATGTTTTTTGTATACATTGTTATAACATTTAAAATCGCAACAGTAAAACTCAGAATCAAAGTACCGTATGAGGTGACCCTATCTATATAATATGTCTACTTAACAATAACTTTCAAAAGTAATAATACAATTAAAAACGATTATTTAGTTTAAAAAAAAAACTCGCTACAACTAAACATCAAAAAATATCAACAGACGCACGGAGAGTCTCTATTCAGAAACCTCAATAATATGCATAAGCCTAGCTAGGTCTAGTGTTTCACTTGGCCTTATTAGTAGTAGGCCTCTATATGCCAAGCAGGCTACCCCTAGCTAGGCCTTAGATTGTAAACCTGATCTTTACTGAGATCAAAATAAACTTTCTCCACCTACCTTCTGTTGTTGTTATAAGACACATTTGTATGTAAAATACTAGATAATATAAATATATATTTGCTGATGAAAGTTTCATGGATTCGCTAAATGGATACTAAAACAAGTTAAAATAAACATAAATTTTGTTAACAAAAGTTAGTCACAGGTAGGCTATGTCACACATTTCGTTTCTTGCGTATACGCATATTTAAAGAAATTTCTTATTTTAGAGTTTGTTAACAATGTTCAACGTCAATTTTAAAACGAAATTTAGTGTAGTGGTGCATGCATAGCTGCCGTTAGTTAACGCAAACGCATGCGTAACATCAGAACAAATTCGCGCGTTCTTTTGTTTGCAAAAAGAACATACTAAGCAACAATGGTAAATTGTTCTTATTTCATTCTCATGAATACCATGATACACGTACTACTAAATTTACAATTGCTTGTTTATTTATTTATTTTGTGTAATATACCAGTAGAATTATAAGTAGGTGGCTATAGGCTTAGGCCTAATACTAAATCATTTTTAGACTTTATTATTATTATTATTAATTATTATTATTATTATTAATTTTATTATTATTATTATTATAAATTGTCTAGGTCTATCTTAAAAACAATAATGATTACAGACGACAAGGAAATTGATTTTTATATTGAAGTAGCTGATCAGCGAAGCTTAAACGAACTTGCAATGGAATAATACATATGCAATTACATTAGAAACTACAACTTGGAAGCCTGTACTGTAGGTCGGTGATAATGTAAGGTAGTGTTCTATTCAAATAAAATTATTAACTTTTTTGTCTTTATAAACTTTCTTAACCATCTCTTTATGATGCAAATATTCTATCTACAATATAGGCCTATATTATAAATATAATATTAGACTAGGCCTACACGGTAGGCTTACATGAAGTACTTCAAGACTAATATATATCGGTAACAATGCCACACATAGTTTGATCTCTTTTGGTTATTTTTAAGGCGCTTTTTAACCCAGTTTTTAAATTCCTTTTTTTAACGATTTTATTGCCGAGAATCTTTTGTTTTCCATGTCTCTCTTTTTACGTCGTTTTAACTGTTCAGTTTTACATTGGATTTTTTACAATTTTTTTTCAATAATTCTTTTTTTTAAATATTATATTTGAACGTATTGTATTTCATGTTTTACATAATATTTTATTAAACAATATTTTAAATTGAAACTTCGCAGTGTGTGTATTCAAACAAAACAATTCCCATTTTTATCATCATTTTATTTTATTTATTTTTTTATGGAAAAGACAATAAATGAATCTTGAATTTTGAATCACCATAATGACGTAGCTAGTACTAGCCTAGCACTAAAAGTAAAATATAGGATGTATATTTTGATTATTTCCCCCCAAAGGAAACAATTTTTTGATGCATATGAGGGAAAATGTCTATGTTTGGTTATATAATGGTTCATAAAAACAAGTAGCATCACACCATTTACAGGAGTGCAGCATTTGTATTTAAATGCCTGTAAAATAAAATAAAAAATTCACTATCATATTATATCAAAAATATTATATATCATAAAACTTAGCCCATGAATATTGTTCAATCCGATGAGTGATAAATGACAGTGTTCGTGTTCTGTATGATAAATAAGGCATAGAATTAAAGTTTCAGGTTCAATCTGCGAACACATCATCATTCTGTAATCAGTCATGACGGTACGCGTGGCTGTTTTGCATATTAGGTCTTAAGTGTCAGCAAACAGACAGCATACAGGTCACGTAAAGAGCGTCACAGCCACCTACCACATTTTAAATTACTGTGTGCAAGTGCATTTATAAAAGCTGACTGGCATATCAATGTTGGGTCTTTGTTATCTTTCTATTACTTTGCTTTTTTTTTTGTTTTTGTTAAAGATCTATCGACTGGAGAGAGATTTTTGATGCCTCTGCTATATTCTTTGCAATCAGTTTCCACCGAATTCAGAACTAGAAATGGCACGATTGAAACTTAGCTCTGGGTTGAATCCAACCTCCAGGACAACCTCGGACGTACTGCAATCCACTACCTTATAAGGAAAATTCATTGGGATGTATCAACGATCAATCGACAATTATTGACGTCATTTTAACACGTGGGTTTCAGTTGCTGAAGTTGATCATCCAGTATGGAGTTTACGTCAATTTGCAGGATCTTGACGGCAGAACTCCAATTCATCTATGCGCATTTTACAACATCGTAAGATTGCTACCAACTATAATTCTCATTGTGCAGATGAAGATAGATTTGGAAATTGCAGATGTATTCGGTAACAAACCCCATCATATTGCGACAGACTACTGTCACTTGGGTTTCCTTAAGGAACTGGTTTCTCTCGACGTTAATCCCGGATATCAAAAAGGTAATTCGGAAACAGCTCTGCATCTTGTTGCCAAAAACTTTCTTAATCGTGGTGTAGAATGTGCGACGTTTTTGGTCTCCGAATGCAAACTTGATGTACATCAAAGAGATAACAGGAACGGGCGCACACCATTGCACTTTGCTTGCTTGCAGAGTAGAAATCGTGATCGAATGGTTAGCACACTGATCGATTTAGGCGCATACCCGAACATCGCAGACGATACAGGAGAAACACCGTTCACTCTCTACTTACAAAATTACTTCTTAAGTATTCTGCAGGAGTATTTAAATCAGAAGAGACCACTTGCTGATGTCTATGGTATTAGTAACCTGGGTGGCTACATTGACCATCTCCATGGTCTTAACAAATCCGGTTATTGATACTCTTACCCCTAAAGAGAATAACATTAGCAGTTGAATATAATAGTCATACCAACTGTGTTCAGTAACACAGTAACAATCCTTTCATAAATCTTTAAATGACATGGCAGTATAGATACTGATTAATAATTGCAGATTTCTTGTCTATCACCATTCTTAAATATGGGTATTGATCTTGCTATCTTTAAATCATTAGGGAAAAAGCAGTAGTAAGTGGTAGGCCTACATTAATTAAGCGTGCAATGGGTTGAACAAGGTACGGTGAATAGGCCTATGGTTTAATGAAAAATGCTCGTATTCCATCATGACAGGATATTTTTTTTCCAAGTCTAATTTTATTTAGATATTTTTTTATTTAATTTTCGGTAACAGGTCTAAAAAAATATGGAGTTTCCAGTTAAGTATTAGGTCTGGTGTCTGAGGATCTTGTTAGATTTTATTTGCTAGTGTTTCGCCAATACTTGTGAAAAATCTAGGCCTATTAAAAGCGTCTGATATTTTTTAAAAGAGATTTTGCCTGTGTAGTTTCATAACCAATTGATGGTGGCAAACTTCATGTTTTCTTTCTCTCCATAATTGTGTTTATAGTTTTCCATGCATTTTTATATTTTTCCAATCGATTAGAATAGTGATCTTCTTTTCTTTTCCTTATGAGTGTTGTTACTATATTTCTATATTTAATGTACTTCAGTAATCCATGGTGATATACTTTTGTTAGCTCTTACACTGACTTTCTCAAAAGGAAAGCATTTGTCGATCAATTTTTCCATGAGCTTTAAAAATTGTATGTATGCTTGGTTTGCATCACTGGCGTCCAAGACACATTGCACCGTTCCGTTGGTTTGTTAATTCACCATAAAAGATTCAGCTCGTTGCATAAATGTAAACAAAATCATAAAAAAAAATGATAGAAAACAAAAAAAAAAACACGAAAAATAACTATACGAAAATTAGACTCAAACCAAGGTACGGTACTGGTGAGGGTTAGGCTTATGTGAAGAGTTTTTAACTATTAAATTTACTGTTTCAGTTAGGCCATTCATTATGAATGCTCAGGTTGTGAATTGAGCCCTCTACATTTATATTTTTCGTGACCGGCTTTCAGAAGGTTTTTTTTTTTTCTTTTTTTTTAGAGATTAATGTTGACGTCATAAAGCTATTTTTTTCCAATAAGTTCCCGAAAATATATAGATAATTCTATCTAAAATGCATTATTTTGCTTCATCGTAATTAAGCCCGGAACACAAGTATTCGGCCAGCGTAACTGTATAGGCACCACAACACAATGAGGTGTGGTTTACAGATCATTAATTTTAAACGACGAAAAGCAGACTGCTATCAATATGCAGACAGCCTCGCCTCTTGATACAAGATTATACAATACAATAATATGCAATTATAGTCAGGTTTTGAGTACACTATAGGAAACAGAAGACGAAGGAGGCGTTATTTCCTGGAGAAAAAAAAAATTCAGGAAATAATGGCTTGAGGCTTTTATATCATTAGTGTACACAATTAGGAATTGCTTTATAAGTAAGTTGTGACGTCCATTACTTTTTATATGGCCCTTTAAACATCAAACTGCTGGTTGTAGAGTGGTTGCTATAAACCAAACTGCTGGTCGCCATGGCTGGTTGCTCAGTGATTACTGTGCGTGTGCATTTACCTAGGTTATTAGTAGTACGCGTACTGACTAGCTCTGCGCACACGGAGCTAGCTTTTCGCAGCCCTTATTTTGCGATGAAGATGAATACAGTAATTGATTGTGGTTAATTAAGTTTATTAAGGGGCATTAGTTTAAACGCCTAACCTACTGATAGACATTTGTTTGATAGATTAAAATATATTGTAAACATTATTATGAATTATTTGAGCGTTGCCTTATTTTTGTTCAGTTCTTTTATAAGAAAATTACACCTTGTTATCTCATAATGTGTGCGTTCATTCATAGCTTGGCCTAGCAACATACATATTCCATCGTGATGTAATAAAATTTAAAAAAAATACAATACAATCTACCAGACACAAGGTCAAGCCAGCATCTAATTGTATCATCGCTTTCTTCATGCCATCTGATCGACCTGCCGAGTGCAATGATTGTGACCTAGGAAGTGTGTGGACACGATACGAATAAGATTACGATGATGATGATGACGGCGACAACGATGATGATGGTTAGGCCTATCAATCATGGTGATTCTAATGATGATCAATGACAAAAGAGACAAATTGCGCAACGTGTAAATTAATTCTTTCTTTCGTTGTAAATACATTCGATGTCTGAATTGATTACGGTACAAAAGTAAGTTGTTTTAAACATAATTACAGATGTTACGCAGTCAGAAATTGCAAGCACTCTGATTAAGTTGAATCACGGCAAGAAATCTTCCTATATGGGAGGTTATGATATCCGGTCGTCCCCACCGGTAGTATTTCAACTCATTCAACTTCAAGGTAGTCACGTCTGTTGGAAATCGGCGTTTCGTATATACCTTCCGAACGTGTCTGTGATCTGATAATGAACACATTACAATGACTATTACTATATAATTGTATAATACATTGACTATTTTTTGCTATGTTTGAATGCATAATAATAAAAATGATGATTATGAGACGATGAGGACAACAATTATAACGATGATAATGATGACAATTACGATGATGATGACGATGATTAAGATGATTATGACGACGACGATGACAGTATTTATGATTATAATTAGGCCTATACATTACTAGTTCCTAGACAACATTATTTTAAAATATAATTGGAAAAAAATCATAACTACATTCAGGCCTATGTGTTCTTCTTTCACCCCACTTTCTATATAACAATGTCAACCTTCTTTCCTAAAATATATAATATTCCATAAAGTATACTGTCC
The DNA here is from genome assembly GCF_011630105.1 of Anneissia japonica. NCBI lineage: Eukaryota > Metazoa > Echinodermata > Crinoidea > Comatulida > Comatulidae > Anneissia > Anneissia japonica. The sequence goes on along the minus strand of NW_022694700.1, from coordinate 394,623 downwards.
AGTATGAAGAAGTATACTTACGGTTGCATAGTTCTTGGTATTGGTGGCGGTGGTCGTAGATTATCTATCTCGTACTGCTCTCTGGGGATATAATGTAACATTTATACAATCGATTTGAGGAGATCAGAAGCGTGTTGCTTATTCTACATTAATCAGTAACCGAGTTGAATATACGCAATATCAATAATATTTTAAAATTTATCGAATTTGTGTAAGTGGCATGACAAGTGGAGGCACAACATGCCTTGCTCATAAGACTTTAAAACAGAACGACCTTATATCTGGCGAAATAAATGAAATGAAATAAATGACCTAAAATGGGCCAAAATTGCTCATTCTTTAGACGGCATATTTTGAGATCCCCTGTCAGGCTGCTGTGAAAGCCCCCCCCCCCACTCTCACAGAATGTATGTCTTTAGAGCCAACCCACTAGTATCAATTGGAGGGAAGGTGAATCTGCAGATATTCAAGTGGCAGCTCCCAGCAGAAATCCCAGTGGCGTTATGCTCGGACGCTGATGGGGGCGGAGCGCCAGGGCCCCCAGGTACGAGGGGCCCCGACATTGTAGTTGAAAAAATTGACATCTTCAACAAAGAGCTCGGCTTCAACTTAAGATGCTTAGATATTTTTTTTTCTGATGTCTCTTTCATAATTACAGTATTATCATATATTTATTCTCATGAAAAAAGATTTTCAGTTGTAAAAATACAATACTAAAATAGCAAACAATGCATTTGTACTAATCCATGGGTAACTTTTAAGCTCATAGTAAAGGATTTAAATACAATAGGTGAGTTGTAATTATATATAATTTAGAAGCATTGTTACTACAATGTTGAGATTCAGTTTAGAGAATAGTTTATGATTAGGTGACGATAGTGCACTAATGTTTTTTAGTCAAATGCTCCACTTTACACGTGGGGTTCTGCAGCTAGCTCGATTTATATTCACGTATTTCCACAACGACTGAACGGGGACTGAAAAAACACAGTGGGTAACCTGCTATTATAGCTCTTCCGAAAGATGGATGCGTTCTTTAAAGTGCACATGACCCAGATGTGCACACTGGACTTCCATTTAAAGTCCTTAAAGAAAAGACATTCTAAAAAACATTCTGAAAGCCTTACCGCAACGTTATTGTGACGGAAAATAGTTAGCTGGGACAATGTTCCCGGAACGCCCTCGGGTGGGAATGAGCGAAGTTAGTTTTGGAAGGCGGATTTCAAGTTGGATGTAGAAGAAATGAGCGTTACCCAAAAACGGCCTGGATCTCTCTTTTGAGATGTGACTCAGAGCTGCAATGCGCAGTGTGGGGACACTGTTTATTACTGAGGTTTTCCTATTAGATTTAAATATAATCAGGCCAAAGTAAAAATCAATAAAATTTGCTGTGACGTTAATTTGGTACCGTATTCATTGAGATTGACACGGTTTGTTATTTATGACGAATGTTCCGCACCCACATTTAGTACAACATGCCGTTGGCTCTGCTTGCTTTTACCAAATTTATAGTAACAACCAAATACTTTGTCTATCTCATCTTTTCTTTTGTATTGTATGTATTGTCACACGTCACCTCATTCTTGTTGCGTTGACTCTGGATAGACATAATATGAAAACTATTGATAAATAGGTTACATTATTTTTTAAACGCTTTAGAAGGCGTGATTTTGAATGTCTAACCTGACTGGTTGAATGTCATCATCGTCAAGATAAAATCCGTCATCTGAGCCAACGATTTCGTCATAAACTTCAAACTCTTCTTCACAACCTCTGGGAAAACAAGGGTATCATCCAGATTAAACTCTCGTCAATACAGTGTAGACTTTCGTTAACAAGATTTTAATGATGATGATCATCAACGATCATGATTCCACAACATTATTAAAAAAGCATGACATACATAGGCCTATTACTGGCATATGCTCTCTAAATCAGACACACTACACGCCAACGATCGTTGGTAGACGCGATTTCATGAACAACGAAAGGCGACGAGACGTGCGCAATAAATCGTTTTTGGTCCTGTAGTCTGCATTTATCATTGTTGTTAGCCATAGCCATTTAAAACACAAAAAAGACAAAAATAACACTGAATTTATGAGGACCGTCCACATTTGGGCCTGCAGAAAGTACAATCAAAATTAGATAAACGTTACGTACTCGGTATTGCTGAACAAATAGAAGCGCGCAACAAAACCCAGAACTGCCAAAACGGTCGAGGACGCTATACCTATCACAACCCCGACCACCAACTGCATGTCTGTTGAAGATAATAGAACATTGAACATAATAGTATTTTATAAAAAGAGAACACGTCTTAAGATGAAATAAATATTGATACAAATTCGCAAGAATAAGTGTTGAATATTTAGCCGTATCAAAGACACATCAGCAATCAGCAATTGAGAGAGGAGAGACAGGTAGTAGTTTATGATTGATTGATTGATTGATTGATTGATTGATTGCTTGTTTGGTTGATTGATTGATTGATTGATTGATTTTCAATTTGCATATTTTTAAGTCATTATTATTATTTATTATTATTATTATTATTATTATTATTATTATTTTTATTATTATTATTATTATTATTATTTACTTACTGTTACATTCTTTCGTGTCCTCAGCTGATACCTTCCTAATATATTTCTCGGTTTGCTGACTTTTCATAAGAGACATAGCGTCATTTATTGAGTTTTTTAAAAGTCGTTCCTTAAATTGTTGCCTCGCCAGATCTGGATTTATAACTTCAGCAGGTCTTGGCTTAGGCCTATCTTAAAATAGAAATATATGGAAATTAAAGGAGACTCATAAAAGTCTTGAAAACACAATTGGAATACAAGATGGTAAAAAGGGTTTTACGCTTTAGGTATTTATTCAGGTTATCTTTGAATAAATACATGAAGTTTTACACAACTGAACTTTTTTTTTTGTTCATTCACATCCACATTCACATGACTTGCACCGACATTTCAATGGTAATACCCAAAATCGGTGTTGTACTTGCTGAATAAAACACAAAGCCTGGTTCTCACGAGAGCCCTAGTATCCAGATCGGGAGCTAACCGTTAGCACCTGCATGAGAACGTCCGATCGGTTAGCGCTAACCGTTAGCGGTATCCGGATACGCTAACGGTTAGCAAGCGCTATAGGTTAGCAAGTTGAGGGCGTTTCTATCATCAACCAACCAAGAATATGATGATCGAATCACTGGCCAATAAGAAACTGGAAATTGTAAACGCGTACGTGTGA